>NC_065533.1:61938931-62257358 GCF_020184175.1 Aphis gossypii
CCTTCTAAAACAATACAAAATCTATTATCAAACATGAAAATACTAATTATCTTAATCATTGTAATTTTTAAAGTAAAAACTGGAGAATCACATTGTTTTAAAAATGAACAATTAATTAATAATCCAGGAATATATTTTGAAAATATATCACCATTATTCATAACAGTCTCACAATGGAACCTGGTAACCTATTATAACATATCAGATTACGAACAAAACTACGCAGCAATTAAAATATACTATAATAATTTAAAAAATATTTGTGATAAATACCAGCCCAGTTACGAAAAATTAACCGAAACTTGTTATGAACTGCAAAAAATTAATTTTCAAATTTTAAACAAAATAAACGAAGATCACGAAATAGTTCAACAATACCTCGAAATTGACGAAACCAATTCCAACATAGATAAACAACGAAGGAAACGGAATTCATACTTCGGAGGAATTGGTAAATTACAACGGACACTGTTCGGAGTCCTAACGGAAAAAGAGGGAGAAATATTTGAGGATAAAATAAAATCATTGGAAGAGAAACAAATGAAAACCTTACTAATACAAAAAGAACAAATCAAAATATTCAAAAGCTCTTTAGATTCAGTGGATAAAATCACCTCAAGCTACTCAAAAATTAAAGACAACATAGATATTAATATGAATAAACTAAATAATGAATTAAAGATACAAAAAGATGAATTAAGAGTATTAAACATACTGGAATCAATATTACTATATAACTCACTATATACCGAATTTGTAACGTTTCCAACAAGCGATAACAGTGTACATATTTATTATTTTGTAATAATATATAATTGATTGAAATACAACATAATACAATACAAATTAACTATTAAATCATTAGACATTTTTTTTACAATCTATAAATCATTAAATAAATATTAGTATTCATAGATAATAGATAAATAACATGAAATACATAAAACACAAGAATATATATTTTTATTTAATGAAATGTGATATTATGTACAAATTATCTAGGTATGTAAAAGGGTTACAATTACGTATAACTATTATTATAATTTATAATAAGTAATAACATAAAAAGTATAACACTATAGGTACAACTATTGTACGTATTTATTTTAATGCCATAATAAAAAAACCATCTGTAACGATGTAATAATAATAAATAGGTAAGTAACATAATATAGTATATTGTCGTCAACTAATATAACAGTACCTAGTTATACCTAGTTACAAATATAATTCATGTATATTATACAAATTTTAAAAAATAATTTCATTTGATATTAATCCATATTTTTATTACTTAAATTATAAATAAATATTTTTAATTTTAATTTTGATGGTTTTAAACCATTTCATGCTGTAAATTTGGATAAATATTATAGGTTTTATTTTTATAACGTTGAAAGTTTTTTGTTTCTAACGAGTCTAACTTTGATTTTTAAAGTACATGTTTTTATTAGACTGAGATATTAATTTATGAGTAATACTAGAAAAAAAAACCCCTAAAAGCTTTGTACTCCATCCAAAAGTTTTATACAAAAAATACCTGCATTGATGATTGTTACTATTAATTTTGCAATAAAGAATATCCCCATTAGCCCTGACACAAAAGTTCCAACTGTCGTAAACCAGCCCCATAATTTGAATAGCTTATCTTCCACCATTTTTCCAAGTGTGTGTTCATCTATCAAATATTTAAATTGTATTCCTTGGTTTACTGTATCATAACCCATGGTCTGTCTAACTATATTGTTTTTGACTGCGTCCATTTCTTGGGGGTATATTATATGTTTTTGAAAAGCTTTCATTGTATCTTTTGTATATAAGCCGAAATTCATTAAAAAGTCTACATTTTTGTAGGTATGTTCATGTCCATGCTGTATTTGGTTTCAATTTTGGTGGCGTTTTTATTTCCTGGACATAAGGGAAAAATCCATACCAATTACCATCTAAATTGAACGCAGGTGGATACATTGAATTACAATTAATTTGTGTTCCATATTTTTGCAAGGTGTGTGTTTTTAAAGCCATGTAGAATGTATGACTGTTATACAAGACTGGTAATTCATTATAACAAGAGTCTGTTTTAGTTACCTCGACTTTAACTTTTTTGCATTTAATTAAATAAATTATTTCGGCGTGCTTGATGGCCGTGAATCCAGGCCCTCAGCCCATAATATACGCGAACTCCAGAAGATTATTTGAGGCTAATGTAAGCCTTTGCTGAAATAATTGTCGTTTAAGTGTACATTGCTTTTGTAATAAGTCATTATATAATGCGGTTATTGTTGATTTAAAAAAATTTTCGATGTATACAAATTTTGTATTTACATAAGCAATTAAATCAGTGTTTTGCGGAGAAAGGGATTTTGTTTGAAAATTATTTAAAAACATGGCATCTGGAAGAATAAGTAATTGCATGTGTTCTGTTTGAATTACCGGGATTTTACAAGCGAATGTGTTTTTAATTTGTTTGAGAGCAAACACTATTTTGTCTGTCTCTACAAGATATGTATATATACTCGAGTTGTCGTTAGTGATCGAGGTAACTAATGATGCTGGACCATCAAATAAAACAACGAAATTTTGTTCTTCGCAATTATAATGATTATTGCTCCATACGGTTTCGCCTTTAAACGTATCAACACCATAATTATCGGATAGTTTCATTTTTGTACCCGACAGAAGAATAAGGGTATTATCTTTACTATTTGCGATTGCTGTACCTTCTGATAAATATATTTTATATTTAGCCTGTAATATGGCGTTCTCCCATTCTCCTTTATTAGATTTAAAATTCGTACCTTTACAATTTCCAAATCTTTCCAGTGAATAGTGATCCTGCTACAGTGTAAACTAATGTTGTTTCATTCATTTGCAAATCCGTTACTATACCCCCTAGAGGAAAAGTATAGGATCGTTTTTGATGAATGAATAAAAAGAAGAAATATCTAAACAGGTTAAAGAAATGCAACAAGATGGTATAATAACACCAAGTGATAGCCCTTGGAATGCTCCATTATTGATTGTACCCAAAAAATCAGATGTATTAGGTGAAAAGAAATATAGAGTAGTTGTTGACTTCCGCAAACTAAACAGTATTACTGTTGGAGATGCTTTTCCCATGCCAAATATCACAGAAATACTTGATCAACTAGGTAAAGCAAAATATTTTACTTGCTTAGATATGGCAAGTGGATACCACCAAATACCATTACATCCAGATGATCGAGAAAAAACCGGATTTAGCATGGATCAAGGTCATTTTGAATTCCAAAGAATGTGTTTTGGTTTGAAGGAAGCACCAGATACATTCCAAAGACTTATGAATCAAGTACTCACTGGTCTTAACGGTATAAATGCTTTTATTTACTTAGATGATGTCATCGTAATTGACGTAATTAGAACATCATTAGAAGATCATTTAAAGCAATTAAAAAAAGTTTTTTATAGATTCCAAAAATATAATTTGAAATTAAAACCGTCTAAATGCGAATTCTTAAGAAAAGAGGTTTGCTACTTGGGACACATTATCACAGACAAACGTGTCAAACCAGACCCAAATATCACAAATTGCTTATCAAATTTTCCAACTCCAAAAACTGAAAAAGATGTCAAATCTTTTCTAGGTTTGGCGGAATATTACAGACGTTTTATTCCGAATTTTAGCCAAATTTCTAAACCCCTAATAACTTTGTTAAAAAAAGATACAGATTTCATTTTGACAGATTTATGTCAAGATGCGTTCTTAGAGTTAAAACAATTATTATCACAACAACCAATATTACAATATCCTGATTTTTCTCGTCCTTTTATTGTTACAACGGATGCCAGTAATGTAGCTGTTGGCGCAATTTTGTCACAGGGGAAAGTAGAATCTGATTTACCAATTGCATATGTCTCCCGTACTTTGAATAAAGCCGAGAAGAACTACAATACATCAAAGAAAGAATTAAATTGTAAATCAGTTTAGACCCTACATTTTTGGGCGTCGGTTCACAATCGTCACAGACCATAGACCGTTGACTTGGCTATTTAATGTCAAGGATCCGGGTTTAGATTAGTGAGGTGGCGTCTACAACTGGAGGAACATGATTATGAGATTTTATATAAACCAGGAATATTGAACTCAAATGCGGATGCGTTAAGTCGCATTACCCAAGTTAATTCTCCTGCACAACTGACAAACCATAGTTTAGTTACGTACGAAGGATATATGGATGATATACGATCAAAAATAATAACAAACTCAAATATTGTAGAAGTAGAAGGAGATTTATATTAAGCCACAGAAGATTATGCATTAGGTCACTGTGTATCCATAGATTTCAAAATGTCTAAGGGGATAGCTTTAGAATTTAGAAGAAAATTTGGGAAAATCGACCACCTACTTCTGCAAAATAAACAAGTCACTGAAATAGCAGCTATAAAATGTGATAAACGTAATATTTTATACATAATCACTGAGGATTCACATTATCAAAAGCCAACTTATGAAACAATGTTTTATGCCATTAAAAATATACGAAAATTTTGTGAATTCAATAATTTAAATAAAGTGGCTCTACCCAAAATCGGTGGTGGCTACGATCAGCTTAACTGGGAACAAATTCGAACAATGCTACGATATATTTTTAAGAATTCTGAAATCAAAATAATAGTTTACAGTGGTGACTCTTATTCAGAGGAAAAGAAACACAAAATTATCGAGGAGTTCCATTTATCACCATTAGGAGGACATCAAGGGATTTCTAGAACAATTAAGCGAATTAAATTACACCATACGTGGAAAGGCTTGAAGAAAGATGTTATAACTTTCATAAAGAAATGTACCTCTTGCCAAATTAACAAAAGTAGCAATCACACAACTCAGCAACCCATGGTAGTAACATCTACAGCTACTAAATCATTTGAGAAAATTTTTCTTGACATTGTTGGGCCACTCGAAACATCAACTGAAGGAAACGCATACATCCTCACAATGCAGGACGATTTAACAAAATTTTCTTCAGCGGTTCCATTAGTAGATCATACAGCAAACTCTATAGTGAAAGCGTTTGTTGAAAATTTTGTTTGTCTACATGGAATACCAGAGTCAATAGTGACGGACCAAGGACAAGATTTTTTAAGCAAAATATTTACTGCGTGTTGTAAACTGCTTCAAATAGATAAAATCAAAACCAAGGCGTATCACCCTCAATCAAATGACGCGTTGGAGAGATCACACCGTACGTTAGCGGAATATTTAAGACATTTCGTCAATGATAAAAAACAAAACTGGGACCAATACTTAGCATATTCTATGTTTGTATATAATAGCTCAGTTCATTCTACAACTGGATTTCAACCCTATGAACTCGTTTATGGTAGACAGTTAGAAGTTCCACACTCACTCAGTAGGACGGCACAACAAAACTATAACTACGAAGATTATAATTTTGAAATAAGAAAACGATTTCAAGAGTCACATAAAATAGCACGCGATAAGCTAATGGAAATGAAACAGAGATCAAAAAAAAACATATGATAGAAAGCAGCATGAAATTATCATTAATGCTGGTGATAAAGTTTCAGTAAAAGATAATAAACAAAAGGGAAAATTACAATCCAAATGTATGGGACCATATTCAGTTACTGCTCTTCATGATGATGAAAACATATCCATACAACGTGGACGCAAAGAAGTAGTAATACACAAAAATCAACTAAAAATATTTAACTCATAATATAAATGAAAGTCAAATAACATAATATATCAAGAATCAAAATTTCACTAAAATACAAAATTAAAATAATCTAAAATAAAACTTGTACCAATTGTTTCAGAGCACTATGTGCAACTGGACCATTTATAAAAGCAGATTCATTATATAATGTTTCTCAGACAAAAGAATCGTCTGGAATTTATTTCGATTTCATTTTCGATATGCGAACAGTTGCAGCTAATTGGGAAATTGCAGTATACTTGAATATAACAATTTATTATACACACTACATAAGCGTTAGAAGCTTACAAGAAGAAACATTATCGCTTTATAACGAAGCTACTAAAAGTTTTGAAAATGACTGTAACTTTTTGTGTTTTAGCAAAAAATTCCACACAAAGAACACGTGTTTAAGTTTTAAATCAGAATCAGATAAAATTTTTAATAAATTTGAATCAGAAACTAATAACCTCCTTCAAGTAATTGAAGGACAAAATCATTTAAGAAATAAAAGACAATTACCTAAAAACACAGGGGATATGATTTATACATTGTTTGGAACAATTAATTTAAATGATATTGCCTAATATTATTAAATGATACCTAACCAATACTCTTTAGAATTGGTGAGGGTAAACTAAATTTTGCATTTTGCTATACAGGGAAAACTTCACCCATTAGTTATATCCTCAGCTCAGTTATTAGAAGAAATGAAAATAATTAAATTAAATCTTCCATCTAATCTCGACATCCCAGTAAAACTAGACCTATCGGATATGTCGGAAATTTTTAAAATTATGCAAACAAATATTGTTAGAAATAATGATGTAATTATGTTTATTAACACTATTCCAATAGTTTCTAGTAGTTTATATAGTTTATATAATATTATCCCTAACCCAGTGTTAGTGGAAAACAACTTTTATGTGTTAATTAAACCTAGGATTAAGTATATAGCTTTAACAATTTATCAAGAATATTATGTGAACTTAGATCAAAATTAATTTAATATGTGCTATGACATAAAACAGTTTAAAATATGTAAACATCTTTTATACAAAAAGAGAGTAATAACATCTGAAGACTGTGAAATAAAGTTAATCACTAATACAAATTTGTCCAACATTGATAATGTTTGTAAAATTAAATACACGTCAATAAAAACGGTATTTTCCATAAATTAATGTCAACAAATTCATGGTTGTATACAGTAAATCAACAAAATTTAATTATTTCTTGTTCAAATCAGAAGCAAATTATAAAACAAACTTTTGGTACATGAATTATATCACTTAGCAAACAATGTTCGGCTGTGTCTGGAGGTTATCATATGATACCGTTCAGAACCATATACTCTGACATAGACTCAGATATTGTACCGAACATAAATATAATTCACTACACTCACAAAGCTCTTAATATAAACAATTTAATATCTTCGGAATCTATTTTCGAAAATTACGAAGGATATGAAGTTGTCACACAGAATTACACAACTAATGAGTCAATTCTAGTAAATTTAAACTTTATAATTTGCATCTGTACACTGTTAATCATAATATCTATCTTAAGCAATAATAGTATACAAATTTAAAGTAAAACATGTAAACCAACCGAGTTCGACGGACCCACCCAACACAGAACTCGAACTAGTTCTAAATGAAGGAAAATCATCACCCAAAATAGTTCTTTAACCATAGGGCCATGATCTTCCGTCTAACCCCCCGGTGTTATGTATGCATTAGCTATTAGTATATAGTATAAGTCTTTTGTATTAAATATAAGAGTATATTATTGTAGTCTGTCGATAACGCTTAATGTGTAGGCGGCTCTGAGAATATTGTAGCTAAGCGACATCCGCGAGCGAGCCGAAGAATCAGCCGATCCAGCACTCTTAAAACTGTACGTCGTCTCGACGACCATTAACTTATTGTACATTGAACTAAATGTTTCGACTCATTTTAAAATTATATTAGTATATAAATTCTTATAACTGTTTGTTGTACTTTCTCTAAAAAATTTGAACCTCACACTACCGAAAAACAAAGTTCGAACGGAACAACCCGGTCGGGCACAACAGCAGGAACGACGGAATATACAAAAAAAAACAATTAACTAATAATCAATGAAATAAATAACGACACATGTGATGACCAAGGTACAATTATTATAATTTCTAAAGATTTAACAAACAAACAGTTGGAAAAGGCAAAGTCTCCAATAAGTAAATTTCAACATTTATTAACTTCAGAACAACTATATAACAACTAGATTTTAACTGTGCCAAATTGAAGGAATATGAAGTTAAATTAAGTTCAAAAGATCCGGTTTTTCAAGCACCATGCAGAGTTTCTACAAAACAAAGAGAAAAGTTAAAGAAAATAATCGATGAAATGATTAATGCAAATATTATTGAACCAAAAAAAAGTAGCTAAGCACCATCAGTTTTTCTTATACCAAAGAAACAAAAAGGGGAATACAGATTTTTAGAATTCGAAAAAGCTTTATATAATTACTAACTACGAAATTTCAAAAAAAAAAATAAAAAAAATTTACATATAAATATTGAGGAAATTTTAAAATAATGAAAAAGATATCTGATGTAAATTATAAGGTAGAATTAATATTAAACGGGAAATTAATTACTAACGGTCACAAAGAACAAATCCATTCACAGATAGGAACAAACGTTTTAAATGAATTGTAAATATTATAAACTAATAATAACATGATATGTATAATTTCATAGTTTTTTTTTAGAAACACGTATCATTTCATGTTTTTGTCGATAACAAGCACCGCAGAAGAGAAGAAAATGAATAAATATAATTTTTACTTAACAGAAATCTTGAAATAAAGACTAGACAAAAGATATTCTATAACTTCCAAATTAACAAAAAAAAATATAGAAAACTACGACCAAGCATAGTCTTTAACTGCTATAAGAAATACCCAGTGGTCATAACAGTGTACTTGATTATGACAACACATACATTAGTCCCACTTATACCTCTAAGGCAATAAATATAATACTTAAAATTAACTAAAAATAACTTAGTTAACTTATGTAATGATGTGCGTTTAATCCATCATATCTTTTTTAAATTTAAAGTATATAAGAAAATAATTATAATAATTATTAGCCATTAAGATTTTGTACACACACATTGATATATCATATTATAAGAACTCCAGTCTGCGGTTCAGGCGGCCAATTGCGTTATCATTGTGTCATTGTACGGACGGTAGGAGACTACGCAGATCGTCTGGACAGTAAAACATAGTTAATTAATTATAAACGTTTTTAATAATAATTTAATATATATATATATTAATGTGTGTAAAAAAAAGGGTTAAATAAAATTAACAAGTAGTGATTCAAAGGAAAAATTCTTTTTATTCTGGAATATAAATCGATCACCTCATTTCACATATCAGACGCAAGCCACGGTTTCAACGAACAAGTCGACATGGAAATCAGAGAGGTAATATACTTATATACTAATATTTATTTACTAAGTTATGGTTATTTAATAAATATGTAATCTCCCCCGATTAACTAAGTAATCCTTTTTCTATCATTACACTTATTTCCGCTGCTCATGAAAAAGATCCACAGGACATTCATAAGTAAGTAAACGGGGAGAAATCTGTGAACAAAGACGAACAGCACAGGTACGCAAGTCCATAACTCTCGGCCTATATTTTTTTATTTATTTTTATTGATTTAAAAAATAACAAAAAAACAAAAACTCAACAACCCAACAACATACCTTATATCATAGTTTTCATAATAAGTAAAGCTAAAATTTATATATAAAAAAAAAATGTAATCCAAACGATACTTATAGGTGTGTAAAAGTATCAAGCCTTGTTTAAATTTTAAAGTTATAATATAAGTAAAACTTGTAATTCCAACTCTGACCAAAAGACTATTTTTTTTATATTATTTATATAAATTATAAAAATCATAAATTACACTTGTATAATATTTTTAAAAATAACATAACCAACAATCATTGCCGGCATGTTCTTCGAAATAAAAATGTACACCTATCAAAACATATTACTCAAAAACTATGTTCACTGCTCTTCCATGTCCGCCTCCAGGGCAGAAACAACCACATGGTACGGCGGTAGTTCAAAACCAGCCGGCCACTCCATGGCAATCCTCATTTGTACAGTGCCTACTAATAAAATATACATAATGAAGAAAAACAAAAATAATAAGAAGAAAAACAATAAAACAAACATAACATACCATAAAACTCGTCACAGTTATAATTTCCGGTAATGCAAAAAAGTAAAAATTACAATAAAAATCAGAGTACATAATAAAATTATAGAGCGACTTGAAAGAACGCAAAACAGCTATTGAAGTAAAATATTACACAAGATATAACACAAAAAACACATCAGCAAATTCAAAACACCAAAGACACAGATCAAGCATATTGTTGTATATATAATGAAATTACAAAATATTAAAATAACATATGAAGCAGAAAGTCAATCAAACCGAGTCAGCAAAATTGCCACGACTACTTAAGGCGACGTCTGCGACGGGATGGGGGCTGTTTTGTTTGTTTCGCTTATTGTGGTAGCCAACGAGCTGCAGTACTTTTACGTTTCTTTATATTATTTTATTTTTACATATTTTATTATATTTGATTTCTTTTTTTAAAAAAAGCGTCACTGTTTTTCTTTACTCCTTTTTTTCAAAGGAGAAAAATATTTTATCTTACGAGTGGGTACAGAGACGTTGTGGTGAATAACACTTTTAAAAAACAGGTAGTAAGACATTGTGGTACTTATTTTTTCGGCCAGCACTCGTTATCGTGGTCAGTCGAGAAAGAGTAAGACCTTGTCTAGGTAAAAGATAACTCACTCTCGAACATCCAGTACTCGTTATCGTGGTCAGTTGTTCGGGAGTAAAATAACCTTAGAGTTGTATAGTGTAAATCCTGTTGGACTTTTATTTAATTATCCTATTGCGCAGCACTCGTTACCGTGGTCACCAAAAGGAGAACTTAAATTAAACTCATACGGCAGGTGTCGATAATTTACTCGTTTGACGGTTAGAGAATCGGAAACCGAAACATATCTGTTATATACGCCAAGCCTTTGCGTGGCGTATACGACAATATTCCACGTCGACATATTTTAGACATTACAACTTCATAGTTCCATAGGAAGAAACGTATAAAACAAATTAAAATTTGTCAAAACATCAGTTGTCATCAATAATTAAACAAATATATACCTATATTGTACGTAATACATGTTATCAGAAAAATACATAAATAATGTTAAAATAACATATTTAAACAATTAAAAGTAACTATAAAAGAAAAAAGGGGGCTAATTTAAAACCAAATCTAACATTGTTTTAACGCCAATAGTTGTTTACATTAAAATTAAAGCGTGAACAATATACCCAACCTGCCCAGTCGCGGTAAGCAAAAATCGACAAATATCGCGTGTAAATGTGTTTAGCAATGAGGACTTTAGGAGTTAATACAACTCCACACTTATATGTGTGTAACCGCATCACAGACTTTGTTTTTAGTAAAAACAGCCATCTATATAATTTGGCCAACAGACACAATTGTGGCCATTCCCTTAATACAATCAAATTAAATTATTCATGCACGGAGCAGGGGAGTAAAATATGAGGTCATATTTTTTGTAATTTCGGGGACTGTTGTATTAGGATTTAATGAATTTCCATAATTATTAAGCAATAATAAAAAAAAACATTTAAATAGGTTAAGATAACAATTGTGAAATATAGTGTTGATAAACTTTTATATTTTAGCTAGCATAGTAATCAAAACATAGTAGTGAGAAATGTAAATAAAATTTGTTATTAATCGGATTAAAATAATAATTATGTACCTAAGTTAAGGTGTGTGAAATGTAAATTAGTATAATAAGAGAAAGATGTTACAATCGATAGTAACTCAATTGTAAATTTAGTATATAAGAGATATGGTTAAGGCAGCAAAGGGGTCAGTGGTGGTGATCGTGTGACTCGATCACCACTAGACGTCACGTTCAAATAAAGTATTTTACATCATTTTTGGTTTTACTTTATTTTGATATACGTCCGAGTAACCGGAGTATACGACAACGTATAGGTGGGGCTAATGTATGTGCTGTCATAAGCAATTGCACTGTTATGACCACTGGATATATCTTATAGCAAATAAAAGTTATGCTTATAGTTAGTAAGGCCAACAAAGTTATGTTTATAATGTCTCCCAAAAAGTTATCTATTAATCTGTTCGGCATCCCATCTAATATAATGTCTTTGAAGTTGTTGGATACTTATCAATCATTGATACGCGAATGCAGTCTTTACACGTATGGCTGGCTCAGATTTATCACCATACGTGAGGAATCATGATAGTATTCATTTTCACGACGTCTTTGAGTCGTTCCGTTATGTTGTCAGCACTAGAAGATACACTACTTCGCCTGACTTGCGTTTAGCTGCAGTAATTTCTTGAACGGTTGCTTGGTTGTGCGCAGGCGCAGTGACTTATCACTGTCCGATTGTTATCATTCAATTGTTATCGTTCAATGTTTATCAATAAAATTTAATAATAGTTATTATTTAAATTTGTTTAATTAGTTAATTTTATAGTTATTGTCATAAAATAATTGTATTGCTTAAATTATTTATAATTAACTAATTTATCATGTCTTCCAACTTTAAAATCTTTATTTGTTTTAATTGCAATAAAGTATTTAAGTATAGACAAACAATTATAATTTATAAAGCACCTTAAAAAAGAAAATTGCAAGGTTCGATTAAAAAAAAGATTAAATTCAAGTGTTGTTTATGTGATAGATCCTACTCGACTAAAAGCAATCTTCAGGTTCATGTAAAAAAGGTCCATGGGAAAAAAATATTAAAAAAACTTTTAAAGATGCATCTGGTATGTATATAATTAATTACCTATACATAAATAATATATAATTAATTATAACTAAAATATTATGCTAGTTGAAATTGAAGCTTGAGTGAAATTGAGGACTGAGGTATTTAACACAAATAGTAACACCACTTTATGATTATAATAATAGTATAATATTGATTTGTTTTGAACTATTGATAGCTATAAACAGTTTTTTTTTTTTAGATAATAATATATTGATGTTTTATAACTATTCAATTTAGTTCGAAATTTGGAAAAAATCAGTTGAAAAAGAGAGCTTATTAAAATATGTTAAAAATACTCGTTCATGGCAAATCAAAAATGGTACTAAAGCATAGTAAAGCATAAAAATAAAGGTTAAGATGTTTAACATTATTTTTGAATTCAAGGGGGGGGCAAATGCCCCGTCTTGCCCCCCTCCGGGCGCCCATGCTTGTAATAAATCATTTTCTGTATCTGCTGCTTTAAATGTACACATGAAAATTCATACCGGAGAAAAAGCATTTAAATGCGAAATATGTGATAATAGATGTACAATATCTTCTGCGTTAATAATTTATAACAGAAGAGTTCATACCGGAAAAAAACCTTACAGTTGTGATATAATATGTAACAAAGAATTTTTTGTTTCTTCATAGTTGACTTTTCATAAAATGAAACATAATATAGGAGAAAAACCTTTTAAATGCAACATATGTTCTAAAACATTTACTTATAAATGTAGTATTAAGAGGGACATTATTATGGTAAATTCATTTTAAAAAAATAAGAAGAAGAACTGCTAAAGTAATATAAATGTATTTTCTTATAAAAAATTATGTTATATATTTGCGATTTAACTTTTTATACGATTTATTTAAACAGTTATCTATTTGTTATTTTCTGAAGCCTATTTTATATTTAAATAGTTTAAAAGTATACAATTAAATTGATTAATTTTATAGTATGATGAATTAAATGTATAATAGAATGTTAAATAAATATTAATACTTGTCATGAATTTCACCTTCACCTACTCATCTATAATATGCTAATATTATTTTTTGTTTAAGATTTAATACACACATTCACATTACACAATAAAGGTCAGGTACCTTGAGCTCTACTATGTAGCAGAAGTGGCTTATTAGCTTTTTTATTTTGCTCTAATTTAAATCAAACACTAATATTTTAGATAAATGGTGTAATCACTATTATAACCGCAATAAGGTATTTATATTTATTATATTTTCAGAAATCCTAAACTCTTACAGGCTGTAAGATAAATAAGAAGGTATGTTATAAACATATATATTTTGATAAACTATTTGAAAAATTAGGTATTCATAAAAGTTGGTATAAAACGGTTTGATTGGTTTGGGCCGTTTAACATTATAGAATCAGTGCCGTTTACCTCTTAGTTTGCCCCTGCCGATAACATAGTAATTAAGCTCCAGTAATATTTTTTAAAATAAAAACTAAAAGGTACCTTATTTAATTGTAATGAATAGTTATTTTTGCAGCTTAAAAGTAATGTAACTCGAACAAATAAAAACAAAGTAATATAAGAATAATTTTTTTAGAATTTTGAAAGATGATTTGTAAAGTAATTGAATTATCAAAAAAAAAAAAAGTGACTTCCTCAATACCAATTATATGTAATACAAAACCAGGTTAATTAGATTTATAAAGCAGTATAAAAAAAAAAAAATTAAAAAACTACATCATTGTAAAACCAATTAAACTAATCTCATAAAGTCATAACATACAATATTTTTTGATAGGTAATCAAAATATATTTCTCACTGAAATCTGCCATCTGACACTATTACATACCTATAATACACAAATGTATAAAAAAAAAAATTATAAATCTTTTATCCTTTACCTACTGACAAAAAAAAAGTTTAGATCATATTTTAGTATAGGTTGTATATAGTAAAATAACTACAAGAATGGGTAGTTAAACTGCAATGCTGAACGAACTTGATCGTTTGATTTTAAGATAGGTGTTCCATACCTATTATTTATATTTTAATAAAAAAAAACTAAAAAATGAGTGGATACTGTTGGATATGATTCTACTATTTAAATTGAAAAACAAATTGCGTTTTCTATAAAACATAATAAAAAGGCTAGAGTATAAATAAACAAGTATACCTACCTACCTAGTTGAAAAACAGTAATATCATAATAAATACCTACCTACGTAAATACTACCCACCTGAAAAACGTAAAATATAATATTATATACATTATACACTAATGTAATATCACAACTATCCAGATAGTAAAAAAATTCCATTTGTATATCATACATGCTAGCTGCAATATAAATATAATTATATAAAAATACGTATATTTTCTCAAAATTAATTAATTGGTAGAATTTAAAAATAATAATGCAAATGTATATACCATATAATAATATAAATTATAAATAAATAAGAATAAATATATATATGTATATATGTATATATATATATATATATATATTATAAATTTGTTTCTAAATAATTAATAACGTAATTTTTATACTAATCAATATGATTGCGAAAATGTATAAATATCTATAGAAAGAATTTATAAATTGATAAAATGATACGAACTCAATTGTTTATTTCAGATAGCTTTGAAATGTATATTGTGTAATACATTATAATAATATATTTACAGTACCTATGTGTTTACGCATTGAATGTTTACTTGTGATGAAATTATCTTAGGTACAAATCAACATACTTAACTTTTAACTAGATACAAAAATATTTAAAAAAAATAATACTTGAATATTAGATATTAGGTAAGTACTAAGTACCTATACATAATAAAACAATTATATACATTAAATATTAAAATAACTTTTAATACCAAATTATTCATCAACTTAGAAATCAACTTAACTTATAATTCACTTTCTTATTATAAAAATTGTATAATTGTAATAGGTAAATAAAATTAAAAATAATTGGTTTATTCAATTAAATTTTAAATAATAGTCTAAATATTATAATACGTATTATACAAATTGCAATAAAAATATGTGAGTAAAACATGGTTACGAGATAGACTGCAGTCTTCACTCTTTAGTCGTTTAATCTATTTGTAATATAGGTAGATAAATATATATTTTTAAACAGAAATGCCTACAACAGTATTTGAAAATTGAATATTATTATTATAATTCCTAAGCCTTTATAAGGGTGAAGAAAAACATTGTTCGAGTATAATAATTTTTCACCATCAACAATGGTCAATTTTAAAATTTGGACAGTTACTAGTATTACATTAATTTCGCCTTATGGTTATGTGAATTTTATAGTGCTGGCGGTAGTTATATTTTAATAACAACTACACAGTAGTCATTAACATGATCACAATATTGGTGCTTTGGATTGAAAAAAAAATAACAGTACCTAACAGTTATTTTTTATGTTATTTCACTACTTGAGTGAACGATGTGTGGTGGCGACGACACCCAATAGCGACGAGTACTGACGATCGGACTCCTCTAAGTCACACGAGGCACTAATTCGTTGTTATACGTATGAACAATACGAACGGGTTTATTTCTACGACCGCTTAAGTACTGTGAACACTATCCCGACCTGACCTTGACCACACGCAGCTACAACACTGCTGCCGGCATATGATCACCAGTCTCTTTGGTTATTGAACGAATTTCTGTATTGGTTTTCTGACGTTAAAACTGATTGAACTCATACGGCGGTAGTCTACTTAGGTTCTTATAGTGATCTCCAAAATTGCACTGTCGTAAAATAAATTATGACAATTTTTGCTTTTTTGAGATCCCACCGCTGCCACCAATGAAGTGTAGTCAACCACTATATGGCGTATGGACCTTAGGTATTGGAATCAAAATAAATGAAGTAACACGAGGATTGAGTAGATATAAGATTATCAATTTATTAAATTAAACACTGAAGAATTGAATATATGAACACTGATACTATGATATTATGAAAGACCCTGGTTAAAAACTATATGAGCCTGTGTTATAAACTAAAAGGATGCTCTGCTGAGCCACGCTGGTGTAACTCACTCTTTCGACCAGACTCGACTGATTGCCACCAAAAGGGGCCAACACGCGTCCGGGGCCTTCGGTATGTGCTGACTGCTGACCCTGCCATTTTGTTCATGTAGACCATCGTGAGAACCGAAATGGTCACACACTCATTTAACCCAGAGTAACACATCCGAGCGTTATATATGCAAGCCTCCTGTACATACTTGATACTACATACAAACATATACACGCATGCCTATTTATAACACCACGAACCCTTTGTTTTCTAAATTTTGTAAAAATTTGTTGGCCGTATCTCTTAAAAATATTGATAAACATTTTATTTTTTCATTTTCGTAACAATTTTTTATTTGTGCTGCTTTTTAGTATTGTGCAATAAAAGTTTTTTTACCTAATTGACTGAAAAAACTATCTGGTTTGATTAGCATTTTATTTTGGTCCATTCTATTATTGTTCGAATTTTTATTTGCTAGGTATGTATAATATTTGTTCTGGTGTATTTCTTATTGCAAATTTTGAGTTACTAAAGAAGGTAGAATTTAAATAATTTGAATCTAATTTATTTAGACTCACGAAAATATTATATTCGTGTATATTATTTTTATTTTATGGTTATGTTCTAGATTCATTAAATTACTATAGTTGTTATCAGTCATTTTCAATAAATTATTTGATTTAAAATTATTACTTGTGTTTAAAATTTTATCTGCCTGAGTTATTAATTTATTTGCGTAATTTTCTAACCGTAATTTACCATTATTGTTTATTTTATAAAAATATCATAATTAATTGTATGATTCTCGTTTTATTTATTTTCTTTAATTAATATCATACAAATATATTGTTATTATTTATTATGTCTTAACTATGAATAGTTAATATAATATATCATACAATTAATTTAAATGTTTTGAAAATGCAATTACTTGAATAAAATAATGTAATAATTAATAATATACCTACCGTATAAAAAAAATATTTTTCAATTACCAAAAAATAACTAAAACACTATTTCCATTTTTAATATTGTCTTAACTTAATATTAAATATATTTTTTTTTCTTCAATATAACAATAACATGATAGAGCTCACGTTGATGACTACTATAATTATAAAAATATACGTGGTGATATTTTATTATGAATCCTATTTTGGCTCTTTTATCACAAATAAATCCTTGCTCCTATTTAATAAACAGTATCCGTATCAACTATGCTTGGATCGACGGTCCCACTGTGCCTAAAATTACAACATACTACATATCCAATCAATACATTTTTAACATGAATAATAAAATATTGGTATACTTCTAACTGGTACATTAAAAAATAAACTAGACATAGGTATCTATAGCAGCATCTAACGATAGGATATGTCTGACGTCACACAATAAGTTTAAATATATTATGTATACATTGTAATGATGTGCGTTTAAACCATCATATCTTTTTTTTTTTTAATTTAAAATGTATTATAAAATAATTATAATAATTGATAGCCATTAAACATAAGATTAGATTAGTTATGAATATTGAATAGGATAAGATATTACACACACACGGACTCACATATACACAAACTACAAACATTAGATATAAGGAGCTCAGTTTTCAATCACAAGCACGCCGGGCACATACGTACTGTTATTGTCTTTTTGTACAGACGTTCAAAGCCGAGTGTAAAAGACTACGCAGTTCGTCTATGCAAAAAAACGTAATCGTAAAAGTTAATTTACGCGGTGTAATAATAATTTAAGACATGTATGTTGGTAGGTTTTTAAATAATTAAAAGTTATTGATATCGAACCAGAGAAATACAAACCGGTCCTCTCATCGTATACTTCGAACTCTAACTGCAATTTCAACAGGGAAGTCGACACAAGGATTGGAAAGGTAATATACTAATTTATAATTTAGTTGAATACTTAATAAATTTAGAGACATTAACTGTCCTCGGTAATTTCGGGTCTTTTCAATCATTTTAATATATATATATATATGTGTGTATATATAGGTATATTATATAGGCGGAGATTGGGGGGGGGTGCTTGGGGGGACTTAGCCCCCCCAACAAGATCGAAAGATTTTCAAAGTCATGTGACCGACCGGACATTGACTTATTTTACAACAATTTATTATTACAATATATAAATATTATTATAAATTTATTTTTTCAAATTGCATAAATAGTTAGTAATATGTATTTAGTAGTTTTCTTTTTTAGTTGGTGATTAAGTAGTTAATATCTATTGAAGGAAATATTGTTATTAGTGGGGAGGTGTAGGGGCAAAGCCTTGGGATTTAAGCCCTCTAAAATTCAATCAAATCTCCACCTATGGGTATAAGGTAATTGTTATTAATTCACTATGTTTTAGGGAACTAACATGTCATCACGTTGTAATGATCATTCATCTTCATGGCGGCCGGACTGGGATAAAAAAAATAATGAAAGAAATGTTAAACCGATTGCGATTGTGGCACCCAGGCAGCGGCAAGATAACAAACATACTGAAAGAAATGTTCCACCAATTGCGATTGTGGCGCCCAGGCAGCGGCATGATGTCGAGCCGATGTTTCGAAAACCATCTAGTCACAACTAAGGTCAATTTATACACATCTGATTACCTATACCATGTTAAAATAATCTTCCACGTCATTTTTTATCAACAAAAATTTTAATAACCTTTTTTTTTTAAATTATCTACCATAGACCATGACTAATTGATGAGATCCGAAAGGAACTTATGTGGCGTAATGATTATATTTTCTCGATTTACATGTTAATTAAGATGGTATTGTATGTATTTTATTTTTGAGTAATTTCCATTAAAGATTGTAATGTTCTTTGCATATTATTCATATGGTTTATTCTTTAGTTTTTTTTTTTCATATAACTATTAGTAAAATGAAAATTACCTAATGTTCGTATATACCGCTACCAACTCCCCGTCACCCAGCGGCTCCCGGCACCCATCCACCCGGGGACATTCCGGTGACTGTGGTTTCGATAGATAGCACGGTGTGTAAACGTAAAGTTACCATATGTCGATGATATACGTTAATAACATAGAGACAACATATATGGGTATAACGTCTTCTTAAGAGTAAAAATAAAATAAATAACATAACTTTTATTCTTTTGTTTGGTAACAACATTAAGAAGGTAAAATAATAATAATAATTTATCATTCTTTGTACTTATCAATGTATAGTGAGTAAAGTATTTATATTTTGGAAAACAGTAGTTTGCTGTTCCAAAAGCTCAATTTTTTTTTTTGGTAGTATTTTTCTTTTGTAACACATTTCCTTTCTGCGATCTCTGCTAAATGGGTTCCAACTTTGGTGCTCTACCTTAACCCGAATGCAACATTTTTTTCTTTTTAGGCCTGTAAATAGAAAATCATTGAGTTCTTTAATTATATATAAAATACAATATATATTAAAAAATTAACTTCTTAATTAAATACTCAGACCTTAGTGGTTTAAAAAATTGACCAAGTAAGAAAAATGATAATAATGATTTAGTTGGTGTTGAGTATATGAACTAAAACTACACATGTCAAAATAATTGATAATATAAATTTAAAAAAATAGGCAAGCGGGTACCTACTAGTCTACTAACTGTACTGTAATGTATATTGTGTTGAATTTGAATTAATGATATAGGTTAAATTCATTACCAAAAAAATTGCATTAGAAAATGTAACAATTTATACATTGGTATAAAAAATATAATTATTAATGTACTTTAATATTTTTAAATTACAACAAAATCACTAAAATTGTTATTCATTGTTTAAAGTAAGAACTATTTATGAGAATCCTTGTTTTAAATTTTCAATCTAATCTATAGAAATTAAACATTTTTTAATTTTGTATAACAAAAAGTGTGTCATACTACCTACACATAATTTTAGTCCTACATCTCACTATTTAGTAGGTATTTAATAAACATAGGTAGGTAATAGGTATACAAAATAATGTATGTTGGTATGAATAATAAATTTGTGAAAATGTTTCTTGGATTAGGAGCAACATTTGATGGCATATTGATGTTTTCATTCTCATTAGAAACTAATAATTAATAATGCAATAATTTAATAAATATAAATATTAGGAGTACCTATGTAAGTACTAAGTAGCTAAAAAAGAAAATATGTGATTTATCACATTAAATTACAAAAATATTATATACCTATTAGGTTAGCTTTATATGTATGAAAGTGCATAATATCACGGAATAAAATAATAATATGGGATAAAATATTGTGATCTAGCATTAAAAGTTGTAATACATCAATAAACCATTGCCATTAACCATACTTTATACCTTAGTATAAAATATTAAAGTCTATATAATATGTACATATAATATTAATAGAACTTGACTCAATATCCTATATAGATTCATTACATAAATCATCTGTACACAGCATAATATTTAAATTATAATTTTTCAATTCAATATGGTACCTAACCACGTTAGAAACTTACCAATTGTAACAATTTCTAGAAATTGGTAAGAAAAGGTAAGAAAAATTAACTAATAATTCTGTTGATTGTATATGACCATTTATAGATGTTTAGCTCATTAAACTTAATTCATCGTTTTGAATTTCATTAAATTTATGGCACAAGAAGGACCACAACCTGCATTTGTTATGTATCGTTTTATAGCGGCCGCTTTACTTTTCGTACTTGATCTAGTATTCTATTCCATGTCTACAATAAAAAATACAGTTAGAATTCTACAACAATATTAATCATAATATTATTGTAATGCATGCGCCATGCACATAATTCATAATTTATTGAACATTAATTTTAGGTTGAAATCTATAGATTTTGTGTTGTTACTACAGTGGTTCATTCAGAAAACTTTATCGCATTCGAAAAGTAATAAAACCTTATCTATCGATTCAGTTCAAGAATATCAATTGTATGACGCATGCGATAAAAATAAGCCACAGTCGATAAAATGTATGACTCTTGTCGCGTGCGAGAACTAGTCGTATCTATGGTTTCAAGAATCCCCCCCCCCCCCCGTTTGGTTATTTAATTGTTTAATAGTAGGTTCTTCTTGAGGAAAGAAAATCAATTACTGACGCAATTTTAATTGATATGATTAATTTTATTGATATGAGTAGAATAATCGGTAAATATTTGCTTGATGAATAATACACTGTTAGAATAAAACGAAATATTAATTGTACGGCTTACGATCGACTGACTATATCGTATGTTTCAAAAAAATTATGGCGACGAATATTGCATAATAATAAAATTGCTTACATGCTAAATTGCTAGATTCTTATTACTAAACAAGAGGTTCTTAACAATATAGGCATAATATACATTATTAAAGTAAAGATTACCTAGGCCACAGAACGTTAACGTTAACAAAGTTTAAAGAAGGTAGTTTTTGTATGGCTTTCATGCTTCTAGTTCTATGTAAAAACTGTATATAATAATATAATATCACGTATTCGTATTCATTGGATATATATATGTGTATATATGTAAATATATACCTACCTTGTTTATATATATTAATAGAAGTTTCACTTCTAGCCGGGTGTGCCTCGCTCTGCTGTGAAATTCGGTCTAAGTGAATATTCTAGGTCGGAGACGGAACTGTAAAGAAAATATCGTAAAAAGTCTAGTAGTCACAATTTTAGTTAACTTAACCTCCGGGGCTTGTGGAAGGCGCCGAAGGGGGTCCTAACTTAACCTTTGAGGGTGTCGAGTGAAAACCGTTTAACCGGAAATTCGTTTCGGATTTGTATCCAAACAAATTATAATATTATGCTTGATTACTCAGAGTTTAGAATGGATATTTTTCTTTTT
The DNA here is from genome assembly GCF_020184175.1 of Aphis gossypii. Classification (NCBI taxonomy): domain Eukaryota; kingdom Metazoa; phylum Arthropoda; class Insecta; order Hemiptera; family Aphididae; genus Aphis; species Aphis gossypii. The sequence continues at coordinate 61,961,448 of NC_065533.1, forward strand.
TTATCGTATTTTGTATAGCTTTCAATGACAGTGACTATTGGGAACTAAGTTGGTTTTACTTGCACATTGAATTTATTTTTAAAGTTCTAGATTTTTTTGTAATCTAATAAATTATCTAAATTATTTTTTTTCGATAAATGGTTATCTAGTATAATAGAATATTTGTACCTAAGTATACCAATAACCGGTAAAGATATATTATATTTGATGGAAAAGATTAACAATAACGAAGTCTTCGAGTTACATTCCTTTTGACTAATTTACAAAACTGATAATTGCTTACGTATATTATGGTCGACTCACTTTTCAGCCTCAACAACTACATAAAATTAAAATCTTATAATTTTATTTTGTCGATAAAAAATCAATCTTTTGGAGATGTTTTTTAATATTTGATTAGTTGGTTGGTACTTGCTTTACATTATATTATGATGTACCTATTTATTTAATTAAGTAGATAATATTTCAATATTACTACGATTTCAAATATTAAATCGTAAATATTACTAATCAGGTACAATATGTTTCATTGAATAATAATAATATTAATTTAATAAATTGTACACCTACATTATATTTTTTATTGATAATGATGCACGAGCGTTCTGATAAATGTATTGACTTTACAATGATGTGTATGTGTATGTGTATGTGTGTGTGCGTGTGTGTGTGTGTATAACCATCACGGTTTAGAGTAAAAATAATGCTTAAATTTTCATCTTTGAATGTATTTATTAATTATTTATGATAGGAAATCAGATATAGTTTAGAGTATACATCAATTACAGGTCGTATAAAATTGGTGGCAGTAAACGTAGATGTTTTCGTAGTAATAAGGAGTCATCGTCATAAGTCAAAATCACGAATCCAAAAAAGTGAATGTCAAAATAGCGAGGGCAATTTGCTAAAATAAATAATATTAAACATTTTAAATAGTTAAGTAACGCATGTTATTTTAAAATTATTGTTCTTATTATTTATCTGTAGCAATATGATCTATATATACATATAATGACTATATAATATATACCTATATATTACAAAACACAAAATCTTTACATGCCAATTATGTAGGTATGTAATGTGAAATCCTTACATCGTAATATCGTAAGATGTTTTTTCACACACGCATATTTTTTTACTTAGGTTTTTTATTAAATCTTTGATTTTTGTTATCCAGCATTTCTGTACACTTAAAATCCTTGCCCTTCATGTGATTTAAAATAATCATAAATTATTAAATCAGTATGAAACACATTTGTCATGAAAAGGTTTAGTATCATTTCATAATGTTTAATTTAGCAATCGTTTTTTTTTATTTCTTTATTAATAATAGAGAATTTTCAAGGCAAAAAAAACAATAACAACAATGAATTTAATATATCGAATCAAGATTTACCTCCAATGTAAGTTTAATGCTATTTTATTATTATTCTATTTATCATATTCGGTGTTTAGTGTTGATGAACAACCTACGTTTCCTATTACATTAAGAGGACGTAACAGTAAAAGTGAAACGCATACAACGTCCGAGAGAACGCGCTGTTAGGTGTTTTCGCGATCCGCAAGCACGCGACGTTTTAACCACGCCCACTACTAATAGTCGGCGGCCGGCCGACGATTGTGTTTATTCGGAAACACGATGTTTATTATTATTTGAACCCTTGTCTATAACGGATCGTGCGTAAATATACACGTAAATGGGTAAATGCAACTGTAATATTTTTAATACCCTCGGTTTCCGACGCGATTTGTATTTATAATACATGATAAGATATTTACTTCATGAAATATTTATATACAGTAAATAATAACTAATTTATAACAATAACCTAAACCAATATTACCTAAATATCTAAATATTAGTTTTGTAGTATTTAAATGTATTGCGTACATTTTATACATATAACACTTTTGTACGTGGAAATGCTAACTACTTACATATTTTTTTGGTAATTCAAAGAAAAATAGAATATTGAGCACAATAACATGTACCTACTTAAATACACTTAAAAATACATAATTTTTTCATTTTATAATCTATAAATATTTATATAATTATACAAAATAGTAAAAACAAATATTTCTTTTTCGTTTTTTTATTCCACGCATCTTGAATTATTTTTTTCTAATAAAATTGGTTCTAATGTATCTGATTTCAACAACCTTTTTCCAAATTTGGGATCAATAATGATTCAGTGTGAATGAATAATAATAAAATAACATACATTTTTACCTACTAACATGCTCCTAGAGCAAAAATCACAATAATTGTTAATTGTTTTTATCTAAGTCCTATTTACTTAAATATTTTTATATACCATTACATAGAGCATGCAATCTCTTACACAAAAAAATGTTAAATAAAATAAAATTTAAAGTACCTATATCTATTATCTATTTATAATGTACCTATTATATATTTATATATTGATAAGTGAAAAATTATGATTTTTTGTAGATTATATACTACTAAACATAAATTCATACAGCAATTTTATGATTTTTCATCAAACAAAATCTAAATAGTTGAAACAAAAAACAATAGTTTATACTTTATACCTACTTGTATGTAGGTATTATATTCATAAATTTATTATTAGAGTGATCCATATAAGATACCAATGAGATATACTAATATAGCCCAATAACCGTAAGTATACTCATTGTAATACCTATATACCTAATACATAAATATAATTATTATAAATAATAATAAAAGGAGTATTGACGTAGATGTATGTTGTATTATATTGATTATTTTCTGTCTTCTTTTGGGTCTTTTATATCGTCTACCAATAGGCGTTTACCATACTGTGGATTTATGATTTCTGGTAATATGCAATTCATGTAAAAACTGAAAAAAATTAAAACTCATTAAATATACAACTAGATACCTATATGACATTTTCATATGTCCTTTTGTACGCACTAACTTTTCTAACTTAGTCTCCATTTGTTTCTGCCAAAATTCTTCATCGTAGGTTATGCACTCGATATTTAACCATTTATTGGTGTAAGTAACAAAATAACATTTTTTTTTTACATATATGCATTTGTCCTTGCTCCTGGTAGTAATAATTACTACTAGTTTTTAAACGCAATTCGCCATGAACTAACGTACACTTGGATAGCTAAAATTATAAAGTAGGTAGTTATTAAACTTATGTTTTTAAATAAATATTATTGCAAATATTATAATATACAAATTTATTATGTGTTATACCTTTTTTTCATTTAAGGCTTCTACATAGTTGTCACAATCTTTTGCTAAAAACGGACATTTTATTTCCACTAAACTATCTTCACCTATTATCCCATCTATATATATAAAAAAAAATACCTTTACTTTAAAATCAGCGTTTTACTACTGTAATTATAAAATTAGGTATTTATTTTATGCATTTCCTAATTTACAGTTTATTTATAATATAGGTAATAAATGTATAAATATGTATTACCAGGAGAAGCAGCTAAAAATGGTTGGTTGACATCAATGAAAAGTCCACATGTATTTATTGTTTGTCCAATTTTTTTTTTTTGCTTCTTTAATGGCTACCGATTTCATTAATTTTCCATACTCTGTGGCCTTTGATGTGAAAGTTGTATACAATAGATCATAAACAGTATTTTTACAAGATGTTGATGTTCTCATTTTGCATATGCGTCCAAAGTTTGATGCAAATTGAGTACAAGGAAATATCTCTAACTTTGTATCAATTAAGAAAACACGCGAACAAATTGGAAAACGAGATAGGTTTAATTGTACAAATGGGTAGACATAACAAAAAGGTTAGACGATCTTTTGAGTTAGGAGGTACGGTATTTAAATGGATGTATGGAGTAGCTGATGCTGACGATGTACGAAGATATGATAGTGAAATCAATAAATTGGAAAACAATCAGAAAGACGTTATGCGTATTGTTCATGATCAGATATCTATATTAAAAACCACAATAGTTAATTTTAATGATTCTGTTACATCATTTAATGAAAATAAGAAATTATTTGATGCAAACATGAGACAAGGAGAAAATAAACTGAACGAAATGATTATTGCGATCGCTAACGAAAACAGAAAAATTAATGTTTTGAGCTCGATATCTATACTAGAAAACACTATATTTGAATTGGACATACTTGTAAGTAATTTACAACGTACGAAATAATATAGTAGATGCATTTATAATAACACCCGACCAATTACTATCGGAAATAAAACACATAGAGAATATTCTCCCGGATGATTTGAAAATTCCAGTTAAATTTGATGAGGAGAACATTCAAGAAATTTTCAAAATATTAAACATTGAAATGCACACAATAGGCGATAGATTTATTTTTTCTTTAACATTTCCTCTGTGCCTTGTAGAAAATTTCAATGTTTATTATATATTACCTATTTACATCCCAATTAACGAACATAGTCAATTTCTTCATATGACTTAAGTTTCTATGTATTTGTTAATGGACAAAATAATGAGCAAATATTTTATTTGGACAGGTTTAAATAACTGTAAATTAGTAGCGAAAATATTTGTTTGTGGATTTAATGAGATTGTACATAATAGTGTTATAAAATTATGTAGAGGGTGGTCACACTGACCCCTTCCCCCCATTAAATCCAAGTAGGTGCTCTCACAACAATTGTGGTAGTAGTAGCCAACGGGCAGTGTAAGACGCAGTATGTTCGTGTAATTTGTTGTTTGTTAATGTTTGGTTCCTCAATATGCAATATAATGTTACAATGCGAAAATAAAGTGTTAAAACAAACATTTAAAAACGTGTTGTGTTCGTTGATTTCAACCTAACAGTGGTCTTTAACATTTTCAGAAGTGGGATACGAGCGTGCGTGCATCGTGGTTTCGTAAAGTAGTAAGTACGGGAAAGTGAGGTTACACGCCATTAACCATTCGACGTTTCGGTAAAGTGTCGCACGTTATAAAGTATTAGTCGACCACCGTGGTACCGTCGGTAATTGGTAACCGGAATCACTTATCACGTACTCAACATTGTCACTGTTGTTGATATCCTATCACAGTATCACTATACGTTGTCATTTGTTGTTGACAAACACAAATACGCGAGTTCGTGGGTGTAATAACTAATAACGACGAAGTCATGAATAATGAAACAAACGGTTCGTCGGGTGATTCGACTACTGGCTCGATCGGCAATGACCCGACGCTGCAGTCATTATTAGCCTTACTAGTCAACAATGTCATCCAAGCGCCGAGTATCAACAACTCGTATCAAATTATGCCAGATTTATCTCACACTGTTGGCGATTTTGACGGCGAGTGCGAGATCGGTGGAGAAGCTACCGCATGGCTGAATAATCTGAATGCCACCGCGGAACTTCACAAATGGCCCAATTCGCTGAAGTTGCAAATGGCCCGACGACATATGATCGGAGCAGCTCGCGACTGGTTTCTGAGCAATATCGATGAAATCACTACGTGGGCAGAATTTGAATCGCTATTCAACAAGACATTTCGAGCGGACACAAGTTTTTCGCAACGATATGCACAAATGCAAGCCAGGATACAGACAAAGGGCGAATCGACCACCACCTACTTCCACAACAAAGTGAGGCGATGCAAACTAGTTAATCTCACATTCGCAGACACCAAAGAACAAATATTATTAGGATTGTGGTCGGACGAATTATCACGGACTCTCTTAGCCGCCAGGCATATGGACACGGATGAACTCCTTGCGGATATCGTGGCATACGAGCGCGTACAAAAGGGACGTGCGGAAAATAGCTGCGTAGACAAAACTCCGTGGCCCCCAAAAACTGTCAGAGAAGTCGACAAACGCGTTAGCGCGAAGCCGCCCAACGTCACTACAGCTGGTACTGTCGCGTCTGGAGACAAGGGAAAAAGCGTAGTGCCTATTGAAAATAAATTGCGCTGTTGGAATTGTCAAAAGACAGGGCACAGCCGACGTGATTGTCCTTCGCCTCGACGCAATGGTGATAAGTGCGCCTCATGTCACTGGTTCGGCGGTAAACACCACAAATCCTGCACGGTAAAAGCTAAAGAAGAGGGAAAGTCAAACGCGGACAAAAGCACAATGTGTACGTCAATAGGACCTGATCGACGCAGTGGTGGCACCTTGCATGAAAAACAAGTATATTTAAATGGTGTGCACGCCATGACCGGTCTTATTGATTCTGGTTCATCGGTATGCATTTTACGAGAAAGTGCTGGACGCCGATGCGGTTTGATTTGGGAACCTGACAACACGACAATTGTGGGATTTGGCGCGAACGCTCTAACCACTACGATCGGAAAAACTGTAGTCAGCCTGAGCATCGACGAAGCAACTCTCGCGGCAGCCGTCATATATATAGTACCTGACACCAGCCACCAACTTGATCTGTTGATCGGTCGACCGTGGTGTGAAGCGCCAGAGATTTCTTACATTAAACATGGAGACTCACTCACCTATTATAATACCATTTCATTTCCATTCACTCAGGCGGCTTCAAACGAAAGCTGCTCAGCTGAGGGTGCGTTGGTCGTACGCGACACCAAACGCATAGAAGCTAATTGCGTGGACGTAGTGACAGCAATGGTGAATGAGGTCCAGATACAGGTACCTGTGAAAAACGACTCCGAACACGCTGTGGAAGTGCAAGCTAATGACATACTCGCTAGACGGACAGTAGTAGCACAATTTCCGCAGGTGAAAGCGGAGCCGCTTAACCGTCCACTTACGTACGACGACATCCGGAAACCGGAGTGTTTGAACACAGAGCAACAAACCGAGTTACTCAACCTCGTGAACGAGTACAGGAGCTGCTTTGCATTAAATATGAGCGAATTAGGGTGCACTGATCTAGGCACCATGGATATCACCATCAAACCAGGGAGCGAACCGTTTGCCGCCAAGCCATACCGTGTATCTAGGAACGAGAGGGAAGAAATCCAACGTCACGTCCAGGTATGGAAAGATCACGGTATTGTCGAAGATTCAACTTCAGCCTATGCTGCACCGGTACTCCTAGTGCGTAAGAAGTCAGGGGAGTCGAGGTTAGTCGTGGACTATCGACGGTTAAACGATCAAACAGTGAAACAGGTCTACCCCCTACCAAACATTGATGACTTACTGGAACAAATGGCGGGTTACCGAATGTTTACCGTACTAGACCTGGCCCACGCCTACTTGCAAATTCCATTGACTGACGCTGCGAAACCATTGACTAACTTTATCACACCAGATGGAACAGGTCAATTTACTCGCATGGTATTTGGGTTGAAAAATGCCCCGTTTGAATTTACCAAGGTGATGGACCGAGCTATAGGACGATTGAAGAATCGAATAGTCATAAATTACTTCGATGACTACTTCATACCTGCCAGGGACTGGGAGGAAATGAAGGAACGCCTACGTCAAGTTCTAGAAGCACTCGTTGCCGCGAAGCTGACATTACGGCCAACCAAATGTATATTTGCTGCGAAAAGTATAGAATGTCTGGGCTTCGAATTATCAGATGATGGAGTACGTCCCGGAGTAGTGAAACTGAGGGCAATTGAAGAGTTCCCAAAACCCAAAAACGAACATGAAGTTCGTCGCTTCATGGGTCTAGCTAGTTTCTTTCGACGCTTCGTACCGAAATTTGCAGAAAAGGCACGACCAATTACTGAACTGACAAGGAAGGAAACAAAGTTCAAATGGGGACCAGAACAACAGAGTGCATTTGAACAGATTAAGTTAGATTTACTTAGTGAACCAGTACTGCAATTGTTTGATGCTACCAGGCCGACTGAGTTACATACAGATGCATCTTGTAACGGACTAGCAGGCATGCTGTTGCAAAGAGACGAGTCTGGAGAGCTACGTCTAGTGCACTGCTACAGTAAAAAAACCAGTGAGACGGAACGTCGCTACCACTCAAGTAAGCTGGAGCTCATGGCGATCGTGTGGGCCCTTGACAGGATGCGCTCCTGGCTAATTGGGGTACACGTCGTTATCATTACTGATTGTCAAGCACTTGTCTACATGAATAGTCTTAAGTCGACCAACTCTCAGATAACTCGTTGGTTTGACCTGATCCAAGAATTTGACGTGGAGGTGAGACATCGTGCCGGGACAGCTATGTCACATGTGGACGCTCTCAGTCGAGCCCCTACTGAAGACAGCTCAGATACATTGGACGACCTGATCACTGAACGATTGGAAGTATGTGTAGCCGTAACTGAAGAAGAGTATGTCAAAGGGATGCAGTACAGTGATCCAGAACTACGAGAGATCATTGAATCACTAAAACAGGCGACAGCTAGTAAAATAACAACCCAAAATTATAAATTAATTAATGGTTTATTGTATAGATTGGTGCAGTCAGCAACAGGACCCCGAAAGCTCTGGATGGTTCCTAAGAGAATGAGGAAAAGTCTAGTGGTCAAGTTCCACGACCTCAGCGGGCACTTTGCCGTCGAACGCACTGTCTCCAGGATGATGGAGCGCTATTATTTTCCACGTATGAGAAGATACGTAAAAGCTCATATCAATATGTGTCCAGAGTGTGCAGTATATAAGAAGTTGCGAGGGAGACAAGCGGGCATGCTACACCCTATAACTCCTGGTAATCGCCCTTTTGAAACAGTCAACATAGATCACCTGGGACCATTTCCAGTAAGTTCTAAGGGAAATGCTTACATCTTAGTGCTGGTAGACAACTTAACAAAGTTTGTTAAGTTGTACCCATCAAAAACAATACAATCAAGAGTAGTAGTAGGACAGCTGAAAACATTTGCGTTGACCTATGGACTACCTAAGCGGATCATCACAGACCGAGGAACAGCTTTCCAATCAGAATGTTTCAACCAGTATTGTGAAACCAATGGTATAGAACACCATGCGGTATCAGTACGCCACCCCCGTGCAAATGGTCAAGTAGAGCGGGTTAATTCTACACTATTAGGAGCAATTACCACCCAAATGGGCGATGAAGCCACCTGGGATAAAAACCTTAGTGAGTTAGAATTGAACTTGAACACCGCACCGAACCAAACCACTGGAGTAAGTCCATTCTTTGCTGTATATGGTTATGATGCACTTAAAACAGATGGGCTACTCGATACACTGACAAACACAACTCCTGTATACCAGCAACCAGCAACTACACAGCAGAAGTTGCGCGAGGACATTGCAGAAAAACAGGCAACATGGAAATTGAGACATGACCAGCACCGTAAACATATGTCACTGGAACTGGGAGAAATAGTGTACCTTAGAAGACCACCAGTGTCGACTGGAAGCTCAACAAAACTACAACCAAAGTTCAGAGGACCGATGGTCGTGACAGCAGTGAACGCTGGAGATACATACAAACTGGCAGACCTACACCACACAGGAGGGCATTTGTATGCTACAACTGCTCATGTTAGTGCCTTGAAGCGTTTTTCTGAAAAGGATGAACAATCAGAGGAGAGTGACGCTGAACAGGATGGGACAGTGAGTACTGACCAAGAAATTGAACAGGACACAGAGGTGCAACATCTAGGAACCCAGACTTCAACTCCTGATGAAGAAACACCAACGCGACCAAAGCGAGTCCGCAAGAGACCAACTCATCTAAGGGATTATATTTAGTTAATAAAACCTACTTAACAAATATGTCCTGTATTTTTTTTTTTTATTATTATATCTTATGTTAATATGTTAAATTATTAAATTATCAAATTATTTTAAATTATGTTAAATTATTAGTGATAGCTAATGAAAGTTGGGCCGGGGCGACCAACAAAGTCGGATGGCCGAATGTTATAAAATTATGTAGAGGGTGGTCACACTGACCCCTTCCCCCCATTAAATCCAAGTAGGTGCTCTCACAACAATTGTGGTAGTAGTAGCCAACGGGCAGTGTAAGACGCAGTATGTTCGTGTAATTTGTTGTTTGTTAATGTTTGGTTCCTCAATATGCAATATAATGTTACAATGCGAAAATAAAGTGTTAAAACAAACATTTAAAAACGTGTTGTGTTCGTTGATTTCAACCTAACAGTGGTCTTTAACAATAGTGACACGGATCCCACATGTGTAACAGAATTACTAAAAAATTCTGTAACTAAACCACCTCAGTGTGATACTTATATCTCTGAAATCAAAACAGAAATGTGGTATCCCTCATTTTTCAAAAATCATTGGTTTTTTATATGTGAAAAACCCACTACAATTACTATAATTTGTAATAAACAGTCTATCACTCAAAAAATTAAAATTAAAAGTTCTGGGAAGTTATACTTGAAGTCTGGGTGTATTGCTTGTACATCGAAAGGTGTACTGAAAAAGGAACAGATATATCAAACATATTCCTCAGTTCCAGTAGACTTATCTCTTTTGAACGATTCATGCTGCAATGTTTTCAACTTTTCAAATCAGCCCTACCCCAAACCTATTCACTACGATGAAATAAAAAATATTAAATTTAATAAAGACGCGTTTAACGAAATAAATAATCAATTAGATCAACAAGATGTATTATTAAATTCACTCATTGTAGATAAAACGTATGAATTTATATACACAAACAAATATTTAGTTGCCGTAATAATAATATTTTTAATATATTTTATAGCGAAATTTTATTTAAATAAGAAAGCAAAAAAATCAGATATAAAAAATATTACTCTAAGTTATAGTCCTGTAAATACTAAAAATTAATTTAGTAAAGGTTCTTAGTACGTATCTATATTTTATATACCAAATATTATGTAATTTGTCATATAGGTACCATTCATAACATTTATATTATTTTTTTGGATGTGAATAATTAGTACCTACCTATATCTATATGCATGTATTTTGTGTATCATACTTTTTTCTTCACTTATATATTGTCTAAAAATTCTTGTATAAAATATATATTTTTTTTATAACAAAGATACTTATTAGTTATTATTTATTAATGATAAAATTATTCAAATAATCGTATGTATAATAAATTGTATTAAAATAAATCACCTTATTTGTAAATTCAATTTCATTTGTTAAATTACTAATGTATAATTGTGTAGTATAGGTGATAATTATTATTATAGTTATAATACAATTTTATTTGTTACTTTTTAAGTAATTACTAATTTATGTAGTCTTATTGTATACATATAGGTATATCTAATATACTAATTATTTTATGAGATAAGTTTTAATTTTTATAAATTCTTATATTTTTAACACTATAAATAATACATATTGTAAAAAAATTATGTTTAAATGTTTTTAAATGAGTTGTTATTGAGGTATTATATAAAATTAGTGGACTCGATTTTTGATATTTCATTTTCAAAATCTATAAAATCGTTTTGAGTTTTCTGTTTTTTTTTCACTTTTTTACTTGTGAATAATTGGTATAAAAAATTAAAATATCGAAAATCGAGTCTTATACGTCACCCAATATAACTCTCCTCTACAACTTTTAATCATGGTATTTTGCTCTAAAACCATTCAGTAAGCCATATTATTGGAACAAAATTGACATGTTTTTGTACGGTGATTTTCGTTTTTTTTTCTTCACTTTTTTAATTTGTAAATAATTGGTATAATTAAATAAAATATCAAAAATCTATTCTTATACGTCAACAGATTCAACTCTCCTCTACAACTTTTAACTAATGTATTTTGCTCTAAAACCATCCAGTAAGCCGTGTTTTTGGAACTAAAAAAATAAGTTTTTCTTCCCAGCCGCAGCTGATATGTCAATACGGTCACGACTCGCGGGCAGCATAATAAATCGAGCATAATTTTATTTCGTTTTATTTCCCGTAAACAATAATATGATCAAAATGGAATAATTTACTATATTATAATATTATACCTAAATATAAATAAAAATAATGCAATGACGCGACGTGCGAGGCGCGGACCGCCGATAATAAACCGGTTTTGACCTGCTTCGTGAGTGCGCGCGTGGATGTCGTAGCTAGGGAGTGACAAACTCTGCCGCTAGAAACGATAGCAGCACACGACGGCCGTAATTACAACTTTTTTACTGTAAAACATGCCAATTTTGTTCCAATAATACGGCTTACAGAATGGTTTTAGAGCAAAATACCTTAATTAAAAGTTGTAGAGAAGAGTTATATTGGGTGACGTATAAGACTCAATTTTCGATATTTTATTCTCAAACTCGATAAAACCGTTTTGCGTTTTCTGTTTTTTTCACTTTTTTACTTGTGAATAATTGGTATAAAAAATTAAAATATCAAAAATCGAGTCTTATACGTCACCCGATATAACTCTCCTCTACAACTTTTAATTAAGGTATTTTGCTCTAAAACCATTCTGTAAGCCGTATTATTGGAACAAAATTGACTTGTTTTTGTACGGTATTTTTGCTACTGTTGCGTCCCCTTAAACGAGTTATTTAGAATGGTGGAAGAATTTCTCGTGATCGCGGCAATCAATTTGATGGTTGTAGGTGGAGTGACACAACCTTTCATCAAAAACGGATTATTTGTAATTAAGTTTATTATTATTATAATTTTTTTTTTCTAGCATTTAAAAAAAAAATCTTTATAGGTAGTAGTTATGATGAAGAAATGACAACTGACGAGATTTGAGTGACGACGAAATGTCTGAAACGTTTTCATTCGATATTACGACCGAAAATTTGTGATTGAAAAATAAATTAAGTTATAGAATAATTAAGAGTTTTATTTTTCATATAATATATATATATATATTGTAATGATAGCCACATATAACGCTATAATAGTGGCGTCATCATAATCCCTTGCATGTGCGTGGTATGTTCAGTGGATTGTTCACTCGATAGTGAACATATGTGGTCAGACACTGTTATGTCCTTTGACCATTGTATAGTTTTATTACACCACCAGCTCAAAGAGACACCCATCAACCATCGGGCTCTGGTGCGCGACGTCACTCTCCCTGCGTACTCCTTTGGCAGTGGATGTGAGTTAAGAATTTTAATAACATGTACTAATTAGTAGAATCAGTTTATATTAGTGATTAATAAATGTGTTATAATATCTTCAATAGTTTGTTATTTTTCATTTGATTAATAATAAGTATATTCATCAAATACCGGACAGTCAGACAAGGGTAAGTCAATTTACTTCATAATACAAATCCTTATATAAGTATCTACATGTGTGTGCAGATACATACATAAGAGGGTTGTAAATCATTTTTGATTTACTACAAGTGGCGCCCAACGTGGGGCTCGAGTATAAAGCTCATAGCAGGAATATTTTCCAGTACAACACACACTACATCATGCACAATTTACATAAAAAAAAATATAATACAATCAAAACTATACATAAAGAACCAACATTACCTTATTTCCAAACAAGAAAACACACAGAAAAAACAAAAACAACACCAAGAAGAAAAATGTCTGTCTAAAAAAAAAAAAAAAAAAATATATCCATAAACCACCAATGCTGGTTACAAATGAATAAATTAACACTGAATATTATATTCTGTTCACAACTTAGACTATTAGTACCTACTTAGGGCCAGTATTACAAGATATGATTATATCTTCGGTTACCTGACCGTCCGTTTACGCCTCGGTTATCGTTATAACCGTGGTTTTAGCTTTTACGGTCCATTATCAGAAAAGTAGTATTACAATACCCCGTCAGAGTTCAATTCGGTAATCAACTGTTTGACCACGGTTATCATGAAGATTATAGATTACTATGTTCTAGATTGCGAATGAATCAAGTCTTGTTTTAAATTTTAAACTTTTTTAAGTTATAATTAAGTTATAATTAAAAAATCATGAATAAAAAATCTTCCAAAAGTAAAAATTTTAGTTTCGCTGAAGAAGAGGAACTGATGAATTTAGTTTCAAAATACTGGGCAGTTGTTCAGTGCAAGACCACCAATCATGTGAATAATATGTAAGTTTCTATTGTTTTTTTATAATAATTAAAAATTAGCCCATTCTTTATTTATTGGTCCAAGTATTACATTACAGGAAAAAGAAAGAATACTGGTCAAAAATTGAATCTGAGTTAAATGCAGTCATTCCAAATCAATTTAGACCAGCGAGTGTGTTGAAATGTAAAATTGAAAATATTTGTAGACGAGCTCAGAAAAAAAAAGTGGAAAATGGAAAACAGCTATCTAGTACTGGTGGTGGAAAAGCTGTTCTTGCAGAATATGTTTCTGCTGATGAACGAGTTTTGGCTCTTTTGGGTAAAAGAGCTTCAGGGTTGATTTCCAACTGGTGTGACGATCAAGGTAGTAAATACTAAACACTAAGTTTTAAAAGTTAATTTAGATTTATTTAGATTTAAAAAGGGTCAGAGTAATATTAAATTTAAAACATTGCTTAGTCAGGTTACTTAAAAGATATAAAATAAAATACATTATACATTATACTATAATGATTGTGATAATGAACTATGCTCTCATTCTTATACATATTGTGACTTCTAGTTTCTCTGAATACTAATATAAATAGTTTATTGAAATTAATTCTTAATAAGACAATGTTATATCCTAATAATTTATTATTTTATGAATTCAATGTGTTATTTATTTTAGTGGTAGTTTCAAACACTGTTCAAAGTAGAATAGATGAAGTAGATGATGAATATGAAGTAGAAGAAGTGTGTTACGATGATGATTTGTTACTAGAAAACACATTCCAAGAGCCAACTTTTGATAATATTTATCAAAATGAGTCCACTCTACCAGGTAAAGATTTATTTTGTTTATATTTTTAGTTTTTACCTTACATTTATTTAAAACTAGCTTATTACATTTTTACTTCATTATTTTTTTCAGAAACATCTTGGGCAAAATATACCCCTGGTATGCTAAGGCAGCCAAAATCCACTCCATTATCTTTTACAAGAAAACTTAAAGAAAACAATGTTGAAGTTTCTGAATCAGGTAATTATTGAAAAATGTGTTCATGTAATTTTAAATTTATCTCATTGTTCAAATAAACTGTATGGATTATAAATGGTTTTAGGCCAAACAAAGAGAAAGAAGGGGTTTCAAGACAAGATAACAAAATGGGCACAAGAAAAAGCTTTACTAACTGAGCAGGAATCAAACTTACAAAGGGAGGAAGCAGAATTTAAAAGAGAAGTATGGAGGGTGAAAATAGATCGAGAAAAGGAATTATTAAAAGAAGTAAAGGATAGGATAAGGTTTCAAGCTGAAAAACATGCAGCAGAAATGGAACTGCTTAAAACAAAAATAAACAATAAATAAAAAATTCAGTGTTTTGGAGTGGACATTTCACTTACTTTTTTTTATTTATATTACACATATTCAGTACAAAGTTATGTACATAGTATTGTTATTTTTATTATTAATTATATATAAGTACGTGCTATAATTTTGTTATTTTTCTTTCACTTATAAGAATTAAGGAATTTGTGATATTTAATTATTTTGTTACTCATTATATGTAAGTGCATTTATAATTTTGTTATTTTTCCACCATTTATAAAGACTAAAGAATGTGTCTTGTTTGCTATATTAAAAAAAAATAATTAACTAACCAAAATATATAAATACAGTTTTTTTTTATATAACAATTTTCTTGATTGCTAGTTTAAAATATACAAAAAAAATAGTCACAATAATGAATTAAAATAATTTAAAAAGCGGTTTCTATGTATCGATTGATTTCTTCCTTGATTGTTGATAGCATGGGGTTGTTCAAATATTGTTAAAGTAATTAAATTTTCTTGTTCTTCAGTAACTCTAGGCTCATCATCTCCAAACCGACGAGCAATGTTGTGCAGTACTGCTGTGGCTACTATAATAGCTTGTACTGTATCCAAGTTTCTTACATTTATTCCTAAGCTCAATATTGGAAATCGTCTCTTCCAGACACCGTATGATCTTTCTACTGGATTTCTAGTACGAATTTGTGACTCATTAAAAGTATTTTCAACGTTTGTAATTGGATTCAACATGGGTGTAATCATATAAGACTGCATTGGATAACCACTGTCAGCCACTAAAACACAATCTTTGAACTCTCTATTATCAAAGCGTTGTTTAATAGCAGAGTTTCGAAATATGTTTGCATCATGACTACTACCTGGCCATCTAGCAACTATATTTTGTATTATCAATTTTGAATCGCAAATAGTTTGTACATTCATAGAGAAAAATTGTTTCCTGTTACGAAAAATTTCTGCATCATCACCACCTGGGGATCTAATTTTTATATGGGTACAATCTATAGCTCCAATACATGATGGGAATTTTGCAATATTGAAGAAATCCTGTTTAACTTGACGTATTTCCTCATCAGTTGTTGGAAAATTAATGAAATCTGGTCTAAGTCCTGCTAAAGCTTTTGACACTTCTATTATAATTTTCCCACCAGTAGTTTTATGTATTCCAGCAAAATCTGCACAAGTTGCTATGAAAGACCCAGTTGCATAATACCTCAACGTCATCAACAGTTTTTGACTAGGTGTTACTGCATTATTTCTGAAAATATAAATTAATACAATTATTAAACACTACACTATTTATTTTTAATTTATATTATAATGTATAAATGTATAAATAATGTATTAATCATCCATTATTTTTACGAATAGTAATTTAATAGTACATTCATTAAATTGTATACCTAATTGTATTTCAGCCTGCAGTCCTAAATGTATTAGAAATCAAATATCTTTAGTTAATTTTTAATTATAGGCTAAAATAGGACAGGCATATTAAATTTGTGAATAATAGTTTACGTACATTTTTCTACAATGTATTCAAAGCAACTAGATACATTTTTAATAATTATTAAAAAAGAATTATTTATTTATCTCTAGTACAATATTTTTATTCTTAAGGTTTATCAATTTAGGGAGGAACATATTATAATATCCATTTATTTAGAATTCCAGACTAAATGTTACTACAAATCGTATTATAAAATACTTTTTAAATTTACCTTTTCAAGCTAGCACTATAAAAGTATATAAAGCACTAAACTTAAAAAAGTTTATATTTATTTATAATTTTTCTGTTCTGATAGATTTATAAAAACATGAACATTTAATACCAATTTTTGACCATGAACATAATACTAGGTTTAAACAAAATTTTAATATATGCTTACCAAATTGTAGGTACTATAGTTTTGGTCAAAAAGGTACATTTTATATTTACTTACACTAATGTGTTTCATGTAATTTTAAAAATTTTACTACTTTTAAAAAATATATATAACAAATTGGATTTAGATTGTATTTAATTTTAGTTTACCTATATCATATTTTTCACTTGTTTATCTATTTTTTTTATTTTCTTTATTGGCCGCTTCTTATTAAATTTTGTACCCCTTTTCATGCTCTACTATACTATTATTATTTAGTTTAATTTAGTTTCTTGATACGGTTATAAAATACATTTTATTTTACTTTAATTTATCATTTATTACTAGTATACTTTTATCTATTTTTTATTTCTTTTTAAGAACTTACTCTCCCAGCACAAGCTCTGCTTTTTAAGAATATTGCAATATTGTTAAATTTTTTTAAGTATTGTAAATTTATAATTTACTTATTAATGTATATTAAAACATTTAAAATTTAAATATGTAACAATGTGTTATTGTTGCAATAAAGTTATTATTATTAAAAAAAAACTTAAATAATAAATAATTTAAATTTGTAATGGAGTAATAAATGTAATACCTATAAATTATAATAATAATTAGAAAAAAGGGTATAACTAATAAGTAATAATTATATAGAAACAGCATACATTGCATACCTTACTCTTTCCCTACAACACTATACTTTTTTTTAAAATAGATCAAACCTAAATAATAAACTATTTTAATACACACTTACCTACTGGTTTGTGATACGATTTTTGATTCTATTATACGTAGAATAAACTTGACAGTATCTTTGTTCAAACGAAACCTATTCAAAAACTCATCATCTCTCCATACTTTAAAATGATCAGGTCGTTTGCGAATAATTTTAGCACGCCTAGGGAAAGCTACAAGTTCTGCTAAATGCTCAAAATCATCGATTGCTTCATCACTTTCTTCGGTATCGGAATAGTCGTCATCAAAATCCATATAGTCTTGTGTATCCATAGTTAAAAAAAAAGTAATATGTAAAATATATAATATTATATCGAAAACCATAAACAAGAAAACCGAAAACAAATTTAAATAATTTTGTTCGCGGCACAATGTAGATGGTTTTTTTGAAAAATAATCAAGAATGATAATGATATCAAAATAATCACAAAAAAATAAAAATTAACAACCAATCAGATACTTTAACGGTTCATCACATTTTGTAACCAGCCGATATCGTTTGGTAAGCGTAACCGGTAACTGACGGTCAATTACAGAGTGGTACTACTCTCGGACTTAATACGCCATACGAAATAATAATAATTTAGAGTTATAACTTAGTTTTTAGTAAGTAGTTTTTATTTTTTATTTTTTTTATTTTAGCTATAGTTTATTATATAGTTACTATAGTCATAATACATATTATAGTTTATACAAATAATTATTCTCATACACATAAACAAATCTAGGTTAAATTAGTCTAGTTTAAAATCTGTTAAATAAAATAATCAATTAAATGTATAAATTTACTTAAGTACATATAAAAATGTATACTCATAAATTTAAATGTTTATTGCAAAATTATGTAATCAGATTCTATTTTTGATTGTTTTAAAATAAAGCTTTAATCACTTTATAATGTTATGAGGACATAACACAAACAGGTATGGGGGATGTAATGATAGCCACATATAACGCTATAATAGTGGCGTCATCATAATCCCTTGCATGTGCGTGGTCGCACATATGTTCAGTGGATTTTTCACTCGATAGTGAACATATGTGGTCAGACACTGTTATGTCCTTTGACCATTGTATAGTTTTATTACACCACTGGCTCAAAGAGACACCCATCAACCATCGATAATCTGCAAACTCGATGTAAACGTGTAAGAATAACTGACAATTTAAGTTTTTCTGTTAATGTGAAACAGTCTTCAATTATATTAACATTCTAATGAAAATTATATTACTTTATCACATATCGATTTACACCGTTTGAAACAATTGCAACACTGTATTGATTTATATATTATTGAAAAACAAAAAAAATTGTCAAGTCATCAAACGACTTTTGACACTGCATATTCACTAATTATGGCAGATATAAACGGGTTTCCTTCTTCTTGTCGTCGGAATGAATTTATAAACCAATATATTCAGAATTATGACCTAAGTTATAGTAAAATGGAGTCTAACGATATTTCTTTTATGTATGAATTATTATAGTATCATTATAATTTATAATTCACTATCAGATATGATAGTAGGATATAAATAGCGGTTCTGCTACCCCCGCTCGCACCTTCCCCCTCCCTGGCTCGTCCTTCCTTCCCCCGCCCTTCTACCCCGTCACCGTATAGCACGTCATCCCTCCCACGCACATCTCCACCCTCACCTCCACCCATCACTACACCTGTTGTAATATATATAATTGTACATAGCATATTATTGTACACAGCATATTATTATACACATATACCGCTTCGATTCTATTCCATTGAGAGATATTATCAAAACTGATGTATTTAAAGAAATATACATGGGTCATATAAAAAAATTGTTAAGATAAGCGGTCATTTTCAAAGATTTATATAATAACACCGCACCTACTAGCGGGTAGCACCACTATACATTTTCGAAAATTATATATATTTATATATCATTGTTATATTATCGATCCGTATGTGATTTCGATGGTCATTTGAAAACTATTATCAAGATGGCATTTTAAGAAAAATACGGACATTTTTTCAAGGTAAAAACGTACACCCCCTACCAGTGAGGTTGTTAGGTACATTTTAAGAAAAACAAACATAGTTTTCGACTATTCAGTCTTAAAATTTCCCGCGTATAAGCCAGTACAAGATTGATTCAGCTAACGAAAAATTCACCAAGTCCAAACTGTTAAACGTAAGTATTTGGTTTTGCAATAATAATTAAAATATTTTATAAGTATACATAATCTAATTCTTAGATGACGAACAACTACGAAGAATATAACATTCAAGAAATAATCGATGAAGCACCTGTATTCCCGTCATCGATGTTACAGAGTATGACCGATCCGTATAGTGCCATAGTAAGTTATTAATTTTAAGAGAATAAAATTATTATTTTTTTAGAAATTAAATTAATTGTTATTATTTAGACTCCACCGGAAGCTCTTTCGCTGGACTTGTTCCCGTCATCGATATCACCAAGCATGTTGCACATGCTTCCGTTAAAGACTCTTCGCGAGTTCCATAATCTGATTATCGGAATAATAAAACAACGAGAGATCAAGTCTTTTTCCTGGGGCGAGGATGAGGATGAAAATGATGCACTGAATATGGTCATGGAGAGGTATGAAAAAGAAAATACCATCGCCACTGCTTCCGACGATTGGGGGAGGGGGGGGGGGGTAACGAAGAGGAAAATTTGGCATTAAACAAGGTTATGGACATGTATGAGGGTTAGGGATTGTCAAGTGTTGTACAGTTGTAATATATACATTTTTTTTCTCATTTATATAATTGACTTATTATTTTAACTTAGTATTTAAATATTTCAAACATTCTGGTTAAATAGTATATGAAAACGGTTCTTGAGAGTGATTAATTCTCAAAGTACGCACCTAAGCGTTTGTGGCGAGAAAAACACTTATACAAAATAGTAAGACATTATAATACTATTTTTCTGTCAGTACTCGTTATCGTGGTCACCAGAGATTGGTTGCGTAAGCTGTTACTGCAGGTATCTATATTTACTTGTTTGACGGTTTGGACATTGGAAGCCGAAATACTTATAGTATACGTCAGGCTCTGGCATGACGTATACGACACAGGTTAGTGTTATTTATTACGATCGAATTAATTAGATTGTTTTTTTTAATTTAAGATTCTTATACTACCGCTGTTAATGGTAAACGCGTTTCCAACCGCCAACACCTCATCCACTGCTAGGTCAAAAATAAAGCGTATATATTTTGTACAATCCTCCGGTTTTGTAGAAATCTCAGCCTCTAAAGCCCGAACAGTTGTGTGGTACTATGCTAAAAATACGGGAGATATCAAAAATTATACGGACTTTCTCCGCTCTCTCAAATCCGAATTAAAGCAGTTGTTAAAAACACGAGCACAGGAGCACCCTATTTAGTTCAATTTAAAGCTTGAGGCCAGCTGTAGTATACGTATAGTATAGTAATTAGTGTCTAATTCATTGGAGAATAGGGCATTTAAAACATCTGCGGTCGAGATTTTTGTAGAGAGCGATATTTCGGCGATAATACAGGGGCCGTTTAATAAATTGTTAAGTGAAAACGAAACATACGCAAGTAGAGGGAGCGGGTTTACATTAAAGAGCATAGACGGGTTATTGTTGACTATATATAAATATATGCCGATGGGAGGATCGTCATACATACAGTTGCCAGCGTTTATTGATAGGAAACGGGCCACTATCAACCCTCAAAATTTAGACCAGCAATGTTTGAAGTGGGCGATTGTCGCGAGGCATGTAACGGGCCCGGTGGCATGTCGTGTCGGTGACAATTATAGACAACATGAAGGCAAATATAATTTCGAAGAAATTTCCTTTCCAACGCCTTTATCTGATATAAAAAAATTCGAAAAAAATAATACACGCGTGTCCATAAATGTTTACGGCTTTGAAAAAAAATTTAATCCGGCAAAAAATATCCTACTATCAATATATACCTAATTCGTGTAGTTGATGAGGAGAAGTCGGGCCATTTCGACTTGCTTTTGACAACGTGTGATGACAACTCGCACTACACGTATATAACTAGTTTGTCGCGACTCGTACGGTCGCAAAAAACTAGATATGAACATTCGGTATATTTTTGTAAGCGATGTTTTTGTACTTTTGATAATAGACTACTAAAGTTCAAGTCTAGTGGACGTGAGGCGTTGGAAGAGCACAAATTGTTCTGTGGGGTACATAAGCCTATTTTTCCGGAAATGCCAAATGAGGAATGTACAAATTTTAAAAAATGGAAAAATACTCTTAGACAGCCATTTGTTTTTTACGCTGATTTCGAGGCCTTAATAGTAAAAACGGACGAGGTAAAGGGTGGAAATACAAAAATAATTCATAAACATGAGACGATGAGCTACGGATTTTTGGTAAAGGTAAGCGATGACGTGCCGACGGAGCTCATCGAAGAATATGAAATACCTACAGTGCCGGTAGTATGCAGAAGGGACGAACAACATGCGGACGTAGCGAAATGTTTTGTTGAGGCTATAGTTGTGGTCAATTGGAAAATTGAAAAGTTAATGAAGACTAACATTTCTTTGGCCATGGCCGAAAATGAAGAAAAAACACATAAAGAGTGTAATCGGTGTAATTTATGTAAATGTATTTTAGCCAGTGGCGAAAAAGTTAGAGATCATAATCATCTGACGGGTAAATTTAGACAAACTTTGTGTTCAAAGTGCAACTTAGAGTTACAACAGTCTAAATTTGTACTGGTATTTTTTCATAATCTCTCCAACTATGACTCACACTTCATAGTCACTGAACTTGGTTTTGATACTGAAAGCATATCCGTTATTCCGAATAGTGAAGAGAAATGTATATCTTTTACAAAACATATAAGTAGTAAGTTCACTATTCGGTTTATCGATACGTTCAGGTTTATGGCGTCTAGTTTATCGTCTCTGGCTGAAAACTTAATTACACATAAGTTCGAAAACTTCCGTGAAGCAGCTAAACATTTTGTCGGCGAAGATATGCCTCTTGTTACTCGGAAAGGTGTTTACCCGTACGAGTACACAGATAGTTGGGCCAAGTTGGATGTGTCATGTTTACTGGGGGAGGAGGAATTTTAACTTTAATAGGGAACAACTTGTACGGTTATGCAATGTTAGAGTACATGCCGTATGGTAATTTTAACTGGGTTGAGCCAAATTTAGACGGTTTCAGCGAATTAACCCCCAAATCGGGTAGAGGTCGTGTATACGAAGTAGATTATCATACCTGCAACACTTGCACGATAAGCATAATGATCAGCCATTCCTACCACAAAATAGCACACAACAAGGCTCAAAAGTGAGGAAACTTATGGCGACGTTTGAGCGTAACTATATTGTGCATTATAGGAATCTGCAGCAGGCAATTGATAACGGGTTGATAGTTGAAAAGGTAAATATTTTATTTTACATTATTTTAAAACGAATTTTTTAAACTTTTTATTCAACTTTTTTTTTAAACTTTTTTTTTCTACAGGGAAAACGATGCAATCTTAACGTAAGGAATGGAGTTGGTATCATGTGAGCGGCCCAAAAACTTATAAATAAAACTACATTTAAGCATTGCACCAGATATAGCGATACCCTTAGCGCTGTCACTTTGGAAAATAAAATAATCAAATTTGATAAACCTATATAGATTGGTAAAAATTTACTTTATATTTTATATTATACATTGATCAATACATTTTTATTTTATTTTCTATTTGATTCGCTGTATTGGACATCAGCAAAACTTTGATGTATGATTATCATTATAATGTGTGAGGCACTATGGTGAACACATTAAGCTTATGCATACTGACACAGGTAAATGTATATTAAAACTATTCTCTTGTGTATTTATTAATTAATATCATTGTTACAAATTCACTAGTGTATCACATTATGACTGATGATTTTTTACACTGACTTGTTGGAAAATCCAAACTTGATGGATAGGTTAGACACGGCAGACTTGCCATCTAACCATCCGTGCTATACAACAGCACGTTATGATGAAAAGCGGGTTGTGCTAGATGATTAAATAAACACACTAGCTCATGGACACTACAGTATAGAGTGAGTTATCACAATTATATTTAAAAATAATTTTACTAATTTTACTTATAATTTTATAGAAAAGATGAACCTGAGTTTTGGCCAGAACTCAAATTTCAGTTGGTTCCTGAAGGACAGCCATGGACAGATGCAGATAAAGAAATCGCTAAAATGCTTTTACGATGTTTAATGGAATAGTTATACCCCCATTTTGTAAACTGTTTTATCTATATAACTGTTAACATTAGTAAATGTACTATATATATTATATTATTATTAGTTGATAAGGGAGGGGAACTGATTATGTGATTAATGTTATTGTGATATTTACTATTTAGTTTAGTTCAGTCTAGTCTCAACGGCCGTAATGTGGGCGAGTTACGTTGTTTCTTAATCATGATTATTAAATAAATAAATGATCAGTATATTAAATATTGTTAATATAACCATGTTATTTGTTTGATGTATATATACAACTAATCATGTTGTAGTATGTTTCGGATAAAAATGAATGTATGTATAAAACAATGTTAAAATGTAAATATTATTATATTTGTTAAAAAAAAAAATATGTTACAATAATAAATGTAAAATTATTATGTTATTAAAAAAAATTTATGTTACAATAATAAATGTAAAAATATAATATTTTTATGTTCACTCCTTAGGTTTCCCTAATCTAGGGTTCACTTATCGTTACTTAAAGGCTACATTCAGCTTCTTTCCATCTATAAAAATAATATAAAATTTTTTTTTTTTAATCTTACTGTAATATGATTATTAAAAAAAAAAAAAAAAAATACATTTATTAGAAGTATATTATACTAGCAGGGATCTGGGTAAAGCGGATAGTTGGACAAAGTGAATAATATTAATACGTTTTTGAATATTGGTGATTAAATAATAAAGAGCGTATAAGTTGTCAGCAACGTGTATCTCCTTTGTAGGGATAATGATTTAATATCATTCACTAGTTTACATTTGCCATAAAAGCGTTTATCCGAAAATAGTCCTGGTCATTTCGTATATAAATAATATAATATATTATAATATTACCTGTTCTTGCTATCAACATTCTTAGGTAATATTTTTGATTTTATAGTGGCTGATGGTCCAGTACTTGGAACTTTTTTCTTCAGTTAGAGATTTAACATTTATCAAATTGTCAACTTGTTTTACCGTAATAGTATTTATGATATCAATTTCAATTTTTTCATTTTTTAGCAAACTTTCAATATTATCCAAATATAAAATATTCCTTAGTAATTCTTTATAGCATTATTATATTCAATTTTCATTGAGTTTTCAAGTTATACCATAACTACCTAATTGTATTGTATTATACTATCATGTATCTTTCAATAAAATACAAATAGCAGAACAGATTTAATAGTATATAACTGAACCTTCAACGAGAATAAACGATGATTCAACATTTATTATTAAAATGTATTATATAAATAATTATTTAAAAGTTTTTGATACTAAATAATTATTTTCTTATTCAGTTGATTTTTTTGTTTGTGATATAATTTTAGGTGGAGAAAACACTTAGAACTCCGTCCTCTATGGCACTATTAAAAAAAGCTGGTTTAAAATAAGCCATACTTGATAATATTACAAGATGGAATTCTAAGTACTTAATGTTAGTTAGATTAATTGAGATGAAAACTTTTTGTGGAGATCATCAACAGATAAATCACGATTTGAAGTTGAATGATGGTGAATGGAGACGAATTGAATGTTTGGTAATATATAAATAAATTATAACATTGATTACAAACAAGTCAACTCCAGGCTGCACCTCCTTAGACCTCTTTTAAAATCCAAACTATCCCTAACAAACAAGGTGACAATATATAAAGTGATAATCCGTCCGGTCTGGCTCTATGGCATTCAGATATGGGGGTCCTCAAAGCCTTCAAACACTAGAACACTACAAGCATTTCAATCAATATGTTTACGCCTAATCACCTCCTCCCCCTGGTACGTAACAAATAAAAACCTCCACAAAGATTTAAAACTACCCACTCTTAACGAATTGGCCAAATCCCATTATACCAAATTCTTTTCTAAACTACACACTCATTATAATCCTTTAATCCAAAAACTATCCTCCGCAACACACGTCCCTAAAAGACTAAAAAGGCTGTGGCCCCGAGACTTGCTCAAAGCATACAATTATAATGTTACGAGTCATAACTTATGACCTAACTAAACAATAACTTAATGTAATCTCTGGTCAGGTGACACTACTGAGGGTCTTCCTATTCGAATATTTTATAATGTTATATAAACTTTGTCATCATACTTACTGATTATTGTAAAATAGATTGTAAATATACGTTTTAAATAAAAAAAAAAAAAAAAACATTGATTACAACTTTTATTATTACATTTCAAATTTTGTATAGATTACATCTCTTGAACCAGTCTATTTAGCTACTAAAATGCTTCAGAAAATAGATTTAACTATAGGAGATTTTTACGGGATTAAAAATAAATTGAATCAAATTAGTTCTGTTTTATCATTATCTATTTTAAATCATATGAAAACACGTGAACTTCAATTAATGGAAAATGATATATTTATTTCAGGTAATACATCTATATTGTAACTTTTATTGGTATATTGCATTTTTATATTTTATTTTATAGCTGTATACATGGATCCTTGGTTCATATGTTTACTAACCGTCCCAAAACAAGAAAAGGCGGTCAATTACCTTTTGAAAATATGGAATTTAAAAGACCCATTAACAACTGCTGAGGTATAAATCAATATAAAACATAACATTTAATCCACCTCCTATATTATGTTTAATCATTTTATTATTGTATGAACAGGAACTAAGAACCTATAACCATTGTATTTATTCTTATGAATTAATGTTACTTCTTAGTTTTTTAACCTGAAACCCTGATTCCACATAAAATAATAAATAACTTTATTAACTTTGAAGTCTCAAGTGACTCATCTAACTAATATTTCTTAATCAGTTATATATAAATGTAGACATGATTATTTAAGAAATGTACTACCTATTTTATTTTATTTTATAATCATTGAATTGAAAGATACAAATTATGAGGGCTATTATAAGGAACTTAAAAGTAAAAAAATGGTAAGTAACATTTTTATCTTTCTTTAGAACCCAGAAATCATTCCGATTGATGAACCCGATGACAATACAGAGGAAATAAATATTGAAGATAATGGGGATAAATTTTAGAGATTTCTACAAAACAATTTCAATTCATCAAATCAAAATTATTTTAAAGGTGCAGTTTGTATACAAAATTTTGAAAACATTTATTCTTTTATTAAACTATTTTTTTATTATGTTAATAATTTAAGACTAGAAACTGGCCAATTATTATTAAAATCTCAAAGGTATACTGGTTTTTTAGGATTTTTGATAAGCTTTAATTCTTTAATAGATCTAAAATCCAAATATATTGACACTAATTCTTTGAAATTTATTCCTATGTACAAACTCAGTCAGGACCACTTAGAAATGTTCTTTGGTAGTGTAAGAGCTCAAGATGGCTATAACAACAATCCGACTTCCAGGCAATTTAAATCTGCATACAAAAAAATAATGGTTAATGCTCAAATTAAAGACACTGGGTTAGGAAATTGTATGGCACTAGAAGATATTCCGGTATTAAATTGTTCGAGTGTTAATGATCCAATTACTGCTATTAACAATTCAAAATGTATTTTAAATAGGTAGCGATATTGATTTAGAACCTGAGCAATACAATTTTGAAACTGATGGGTTCCACTTGAATAATTTAAGCCAATTTTCTAAAGAAGTTTCTTTGTATATTGCTGGATTTGTATCCCATAAATTGTCAACAAAAATTAAGTGTGATATTTGTAATGGTGCATTGTTTGGTAGGTAATAAGGATAATTTTTTTTATTCCATCATAAATATGAAAGACAAAGGAGGTTTACATTATCCCAGTAATGATGTAATACAAATTTGTGCTGCTACAGAAAAATATTTTAAAACATATTATTATGATAAAAAACAATTTAATAAAATGTTAATTATTACAAATGTATTGAAAAGTTTTATTAATAATGATTCAATTTTTTATTCAATAAAACATCATAATGATCAAAATGGACCCCTTGACAATCATGTTGTACTATTAATTAAAGCGATTATTTCTGTTTATTCTGATATTAAAATTAATTAAATTAGCCGTACTCAAAATGAAACATTGTCCTTAAGAACATGGTATAACAAGTTGACTCTTTTTAGAGGCCAGTAAATCTCTAGGTTATATATATTGTATTATATTTATTTTTAATTATATTATTATATGCATTTTTCAATTTTTGCATAGAGTAAGAATATTGCTATTTTGTATTTATTTGACTTTTTGTTTATAGCTAAATATTTATGAATATATGTACATAATTATTATGTACTTTAACAAACTATTAGTTTTAAATAATAATAATAATAATTATATTTACCATTGTTTTGATGTACCCACATACTTGTTTAAAATAATGACTTCTTGTAAAAAAACCATGATAAATTATTGTATTTTAAATTTTAGTAACTGTTAATGAAAGATAACAATGTAACTAGTAAGTAGTAATTGTTAGATATTATATGTAAATATGCAATTCTTTATAATATATTAATATCTAACATAAAGTAAGTAAATTAAAGTAATTGAACTATTATTTGTATCGTTAAATAATAATTTGTAATATATTTAATATTGTATTATTATCAATAAATTATATTGACAATATAGATAAGAAAATAATTACCGTGTACAATAATTTTATATTAATTAAGTCCTTTTTCCTTACTTCAATCTATTCAATAGACTAATATACGAGATGTCCTCTCTATATATTCTTACTCTATGGGATAAATTTGATTTTTATCATCACAACTATAAACATTAACGGATATGTTATTAATTTTTTCAAATTTTTTTATTTGTTTGATTGGGGTAGGGTAATCAATACAATTAAAATTAAGTCCACTTTTTTTCTATAAAAAATTAAAATATTTAATACTAAAATGGTTTTTATTTTTTTTTTTTCATTTAATTTTGATAAAATTGCATATTTGAAACATTTATTGTCATAATTATTTACGTTTATAATTGCTTTTTTATCATAAATTATTTTGGGTAATTTTATAAATGATGAACCACCAAGTAAATTAACTTTATTGGTTCTTAATAATTGTATACCGTCTAAACTAATTTGCCTACAAGATGACCCCTTCAAAGTAAATGTTTCTTGCTTATTTAATAGTTTATTAAACATGTTTTTTAAAAGTGCAGTCAAATTAGAAGTCAAATTACATTTGTCGTTTTAAAAGCAACATCACGTATTTCACCAGTGATTGTATTTTCATATACTAAATCTACCAATAAATTTAATTTATATGATGATGATGAACATAATTCTTTTAACTTTAATTTTAAAAAAAATGATGATGAGTTTAAAAATGGTAATAAATCAACAATATTATCATTGTTTTTTAAATAAAAAGTTGTTGACCCATTATTTTTAAATTTTTCAATTTCAACTAAATTTCCCCCCGTGGTGTTTAATCGATCAAATTTTTTAACCCGATTATATTTTGGTATTTTGATGAATTAATACTAAAAATATAAAAACAAAAATATATCAAATTACTTATGCATGCACTGTTGATTGTAGAAGATCATCGGGGTAATTTACATTAGGTAAACTTGAAATACGTAATCTCCACTTGGGTTCCGCATATAAATTTTGATCATATCAAACAGTGGTATATTTTTGACATACCATACACCGACGCCTTTCGCTATATGTTTGTAGTACACTTATATCTTTAAACATAAGATGGAACGCATCAAAACATATATTAAAAAGATTTGAACCATAATGCTCCCGATTGAAATGACTTGCATATTCCAGTGAACAAAATATACAATCAATATCTTCAAAGTATAATCGTACTTCCCTCAAAACAAAAGATGAATATCGCCGAAGAAAATATTCATAAACTTCACGTTCATTATGTGCAAACGGATATTTTGCAATGTGTTGTATTGTGTCCTCCGATAAATGCCTATTTTCGTTGGTGAGATTATCATCAGGTACCATCACAACTAAAAAACTAAATAAAATGGTCATACATTTATAAATTACTATTTTATAAATAATTAACTTACAAAGAAATATTCACTATATAAAATATACTGTCTCTCTGAATCACGTATTCATGCTCGACTGATTGTGAGCATCAACTGATCAATGCATTGTGGTACAGCTTCAGTTTGCGAATAACATTGTTATAGTTCAATAAATGTGAAAGAGTCAAATCTATTGGTTTATTAAATGATACATAACATAATAAAAAGCACTACACAGTTAATAGATTTAAAAATAATTTAACTGCAATCGGCCAGTAATTAATGTGAAAGAGTCGAATTTATTTAAAAATGAAACATAACATAATAAAAAGCAACACATTGTTTATGGATTTAAAAATAATTTAACTGTGTACAATCAGTAAATTCAAAAGAACCGAATTGATTTTAATAGGTAATTTAATGCACACTGTACCGTTTTATTGTCGATACACACCAAATTGCCAAAAAACCCTTTAATATTATAATTGAAACATTATAAAGTAAAATTTAGATTTTATTACGTGACTAATATTTTGAAAGTAGTGCGTATTGCAGTTTTTATTTTTGGATGTTTTGGATACAATTTACGATTAATTATTTATGTAATGGGCAATGACGTCAATGCCTTTATAGTATTTGGAAAGTATAGAATAAGATTAGTAAATGTGAATTTCATCAGTTAATTTTAAACAAGTGCGGTTAGTAATAATGTCAAACACGAGCGGTCAAAATTCAGATGAGGAATATATCCATGTAAGTACATATTATTATTATTTGGTATATCATTAATATTTTAGTTTAAAAATATAATACTGTAAATTTAGGAACTTTATACCAACAAAAAAAATGACACACGGCAGAGTTTAAAAACAAACACAAAATCAAAAAAACAAAAAGTATCCATGTCATACACGAGTAGTCAAAATACCGACGATGAAGATACTGTTGCAAATACACCATTATTATCATTATATCAATAATATTTTAATTTGACCACATTAAACACTGCAAAATTGTAAACATTATAATATAAATTTAGGAACTTTATGGTTACCAAAAAAATAAAAAAAGGGAAATGCAAAATTTAAAAACAAATACCAAATCAAAAAAACAAAAAGTACCAATGTTACACGCGGGTAACCAAAATACTGATGATGAAGATACTAATGTAGTGTACACCATTATTATTATATCATTAATATTTTAATTTAACCACATTAAACACATCAGAATTGAAAACATGATAATATAAATTTAGGAACTTTATAGTAGCCAAAAAAAATGAAAAAAAACATGCTGAATTTAAAAAAAACCGGAGCCATAAGAAAAGTTACCCCAAAAAAACAGAAGGTAAAATATTTAATATTTAATAATATATGCACCAAATTATATATGTTTGTTTTTTTTTTTTTTAGTTTCAGGCATATTTATCAGAAATAGAAGAAGAATACCATGGTATAAGCAATGAGGACTGCATACGAACAAATAAATCAGAAGGTGGGAAATTTTGCATTAAAATACCCACAAGCAAAACAGGGAGTGATTATTTGGTAGTTACAAAATATAAAACAACAGATATGGATAAAGTGGAACAAAAAGATAGGTAATTATTGTTATTTTGTATTAACCAGTGAATATTAGGATTTAACCTAATAATACATTGGAAATGATAACATATTAAACTTGCACACAATTGAAACAACTAGCCTAACCTAACCTAACCTAACCTACTTGTTAAATAATTAACCATAATATGGAAATATAGGTAATTATATCATAAAATCATTAAATAATTTATTTTTTATAGATGGAAAACCTCTACATTTACTGCAAAAACTTTCGTGGATGAAAAAGTGAAAATAGACAATGCAATCTTAGTGGCATTTAATCATTTACAAGATTTATTAATGGAGAAATTTATGACAAATGATAATAAAAAAATTGAATCTTATAATAAATAACAAACCATTTATATTATTTTAGTTTAAATTAGTTTCAACATATTAATAATGTTTTGATTTCTTAGAAGAAAGCTTGTGACTAATTCATTAATTTTCCAATATTAATTATTATATTATTATATTAGTTAAAAATATATATGTATTTATCATATTTTTTAAATAATGTTAATAATATTTTTATTTTTTATTATTTTTTAGCAAGCTTGTAACTAATTCATTAATTTTCCGATATGATTATATTAAGCAAAAATATACGTGTATTTAACTTTTGTTTTTTTAAAAAAAAAAAAAAAATAATAATAAAGTTATATAATTATCAATTTTGTAATGTTTCACCTCATCAAATTTTACGACCGTCTCAGACCCGTTGGTTGTCATTGTCTATGGTGGTAAATAGAATTGTTGAACAGTATAATCCGTTAAAACTTTATTTTTCTGCTAACTGGCAATTAGATAGCTTAAAGTCTGCTGAAGACATTTTTAAAGCCTTACATGATCCTTCTATATTTATCTATTTGACAATGGGTCTTGCCAAAATTTGTAAATCTGAATAAATTGTACCAAAGTGATCGACCGGTTTTATGTACACTTCATAATAAAATGAGTGAATTATACAAAAATTTATTGTACTGTTATATGCGACCATGTAACAACCCTACCTCAATAAACCCTTCAAATAATGATTTTTTTCTACCTATAAAAGATGTATACTTGGGAGTAGAAGTTGGAAATTTATTAAACAAACCAAAAATATTGCAAAATGAAGTTATGGTAGAAGATATTAAAAAAAGATGCAGGGACTTTTTTATAGTTAGTTGTTGCCAAATCAAATTGAGGTTTGACTTCGATAATTCGGTAGTTAAGTCTTTAGATGATTTAAACCCCAAAAAAGTTTTAAGTAATAATCGCCCGAACTCATTTTTATCGTTTATTCAATCATTTCCTAGTGTAATATATAAATATCACAGTGTTATATTATAATAAATGTATAAAGTATAGATTTCCAATTATAGGCATACTTAGAGAATGTGAAACCAAATGCAAGTGACCAATTTAAAACTAAATACCAATTCAAATACCAAAATTACGCAATAAACACTCGGGTCACATAAGCGACCTGACCTTACCAGATGACCTTATGTATTGGGAAAAGTGTATAAAAACCATAACACCCACACAGCATCCGCGTAGTGTGTACTAAACGCGTAGTATGTACAAAACGCGTAGTGTGTACTAAAGGCGTAGTGTATACTAAAGGCGTAGTGTGTACTAAACGCGTAGTATGTACAAAAGGCGTAGCGTGTACTAAAGGCGTAGTGTGTACTAAAGGCGTAGTGTGTACAAAAGGCGTAGCCTGTACAAAACGCGTAGTGTGTACTAAAGGCGTAGTGTATACTAAAGGCGTAGTGTGTACAAAAGGCGTAGCCTGTACAAAACGCGTAGTATGTACAAAAGGAGTAGTGTACCAAAAACCGTCAGTGTACAAGAGCAGCAGCAGCGTATAAGACCACAGTGCACAAGAGCGTAATACACAAGAACGTAGCAGTGCATCCCAATACTGAAGATACCTGGAGGATTGGACAACATCGATTTTCAAAAAAACAAATTCTATTACATATTCTCAAGAAACTTCTTAACGTTATTTTGGTTCACCATTCTCTAAGTATAAACCTATATTGGTATATCTTCTTCATTCTTAAAACCCTAAATTGTTTATACAATCATTTACACTACCTAACATCCAATAATACTCGTCCTAAATCCTACAACCCATTTTATTCTTTATCCGACCTTTTCCTATTTATGCCAAGTATATATCAATATAAGTTATAACTCGAGTCCAATATTCTATAGTTTGTGTAAAGAGTAATAAGATCATAATTAATAATGTTCATCAACTCATGACACCGAGACATCTATGCAATCCAAAATAATACGACCATCCATAAAGAAGGTAAGTGGAATCTAAATATATATAATTTCACATCGATATAACAATATATCGTAGCAGAATAAAATAATGTAGACAAGGCATTCAATTACCATCATTTATAATTTATTACCCATATGGCTTATTTATTTTACCAATCACCAATTTACTATCACTTCCCTACATCATACTTTTTAATTCTAATACAAATGGTCCCCCGTGTATAGCTTTGTTTTCCTTATTTTATTTTACTACAAGATTAATTAAAAAATATAATATTCAGGAAATTGATGATGGTTGGCGAAAATTTAATACTGTTGAATTAGAACCTGAATATATTATTAAACTTAAAGCACTTAATGTTGAAGAGTTTTGGATAAATCTTAAAAATAAAGAAGTTGATAATGAATACCCATTTCGTGTTTTATCTAATTTTGTTCTCACTGTTTTATCTTTGCCACAATCAAACGTTTCTTGTGAACGTATGTTTTCCAAAATTAATTTAATAAAAACAAAACAACGTAACCGTTTACAAACGCCTACATTGAATGGTCTTCTAAATGCTAGTCAATGTATGCAAGAAACTACTTGTTGTAAATTTGAACCGTCTCAAAATATGTATAATTTAATGACAAGTAGCAATTTATATAGTAATTTGAATAATAACGATAATGATGATGATGATGAGATCATTTTTATTGACGTCTGATTTTTAAAATGTTTGGTACCTAAGCATTGTTATAAGTGATATTTTGTTTATTTGTTTATTTTATGGTTAACTGAAATTTATTTTAAAAGTTTTTAATATTTCATTTGTTTATTTATACCTATTATTAATTTGAATTTGAAGTTCCAAATTTTTATTTTGTTCAATTTTTTTGTTTTGTATTTATAATTTTGTATTTATTAATTTTGTATTTGACTTGAAAATAATTACGTTGTTATCAGTTTTATTATTTTGTAATAAAAATTGAAATATAGATAAGGTTTATCTTAGACTTGTTTTTATTATCACGGTTTGATAGTGAGGACCGTAGGTCCCAAGGTTTTTAGATTATAGAGGTTGCCTCATACGGAAATTTCGAAAAAGTAGGAGTGGGAGAACTAGTCCGATGACGTCATTGTAGTATAAATTGTTAACATCGTATACTACACTACTACAGTATACAATCCACAACTACAGCTATCGTTGGTTTTGAGTTTACCGTATTAATTATTTAAATATTTATTTTATTTTTACTATATTTTCATTTATTTTCATTGTTTGTACATTTCATAAGTTAATACGTATTATGGAATCAAAGATATTAAAGCAGAAAGGAGGCTCATGTTGTGCTATTGCTACTTGCATAAATAACTACAGTAAATCAAAAAATGATGGAAAATCCAACATATCATTTCACAGGTACTTAAAATTATTATTAATGCATTATATTATATTTCAATATTTATATTAGTATAATACATGTTAAGTGTAAAGTGTATACCTACTATAGACAAGGTCCAAAAAGACCGACACTGTCTATTAATGAATAATAAAACAGTCAAGTAACTGAAAATAATATATATTATTTATAATTTAAGTATTTAGGTATTTATTATATCTATTATTATATGCATTTAAAATATATTATGTTTAGATTTCCAAAAGATCTAAACTATCGGAAAGAATGGGTTCGGAGATGCAAAAGAGGTGACCATTTTAATCCAGATACATCTTTTATTTGCTCTGATCACTTTAATGTTGATGCATTTGTTCGAGACTTAAAAGCAGAACTTTTAGGTAGTATTTCTAAAAATAAAACTTTGATATAATATATTTTATTCTTTGATGTATTTTTAGGATATAAATCTAAGAGTCGAAGACTTAAAGAGGATGCAATTCCTACGTTGAATTTACCAACTGACTTAGTTGAATCTGCATCAATCATTAGTCGTAGAAGTAGGATGGAAAGAAAATCAATAAAAGAGGTTAATATTAAAATTTATATTCATGTATTAATTTTGTCCCTGTGTATCACCACAGTCAAATACTTAAACAGAAAGTTTTATATTATTTTAGTATCATAATTTATAACATAATTAATAATTTGTAGTGATAATTTATTATATATATGATGTAATATCATGATTCATGACCTCATAACCTGTACAATTTAATGTTTATCTGATAATTGCAAAGAACAGAATAAAATATCAAATTCACTAATAAATCACAAAATATAGGAATAAATATTATATTATATAATCTCACTTATCACATTACTTTGTAACTCACAGATATTTGT
This sequence comes from Aphis gossypii, assembly GCF_020184175.1. Lineage (NCBI taxonomy): Eukaryota > Metazoa > Arthropoda > Insecta > Hemiptera > Aphididae > Aphis > Aphis gossypii. The sequence goes on from NC_065533.1 coordinate 61,997,647, forward strand.
TAATAATTGTTGTAGGATCACAACAAGATAATCAATTCAGCTCTTAGTACATCCAGTACATCCAAAGTACTGTCTATACCAGATGATGATCTTACACAAGTTAACATTGAACTAGATTATGAGCAATTTTATATCAATCTACTTAAAGAATATGACATATTAAAAACTGATTACAGTGTACTGGAAAAAGAAATTGCGTCAATTAAAAAATCTGATATTGACAATAAAAAAATTAATGAATCACTTCGTTTGAGTATAAAGGTTCTAACTAAAAATTTGAAAGAAACTAACTTGCTTTTAAAACAAACGCAGAAAACTACAACCAAACAAATCAAATTGCTCTCTTTAAATAAAAGTCAAACCATTGAAAATCAAGCCAAGAAATATTTGTCATCTATATTTTCTGCAAACCAGTTGAATTTAATAATGCGAAAAAAGAAAAGGGTCCATTGGACAAGAGCTGAAATTTCAAAAGCCTTCACTCTTAGGTATTTCAGTAAAAGAGCATATGTCTATGTCAAAAATGAACTGCATTATCCTCTACCTGGTAAATAATTTTTTATTTTATACTCATTGAACCATTATACTTAGTTAAAAAATGTTTGTATTAATTTTAAATTGATTTTAGGACTTTCTTCTCTTCAGAGGTGGGCCAAAAGCATAGAAATGAGGAATGGTGTTCTTCATGATGTACTAAATCTAATGAGACTCAATGCTGAAGTATTGAATAATTCTGAAAAGCTTACAGTATTAATGTTTGACGAAGTTAAAGTGTCTAGTGTCATGGAGTATGATGTCCTTCATGATGAAGTTGTTGGGCCTCATAACCAAATGCAGGTGATTATGGCTCGAGGACTAGCATCACAATGGAAACAGCCAATATATGTAGACTTCGATAAAAAAATGACCAAAGACATTCTCTTTGATATAATTGAAAGACTGGATCAAATTGGATATAAGGTTGTTTGTTGTACTAGTGACTGCGGTGGAGGAAATGTTGGTTTGTGGAAATCTTTAAATATTAGTTATGAAAATCCTATATTCTCAATCCCGAACGGAAGAGATATAGTATACATTCCAGATGCACCTCATATTCTTAAGCTTATCAGAAACTGGTTATTAGACACGGGTTTTCAAATTAATGACCAAATTATCAACAAAAAACCATTAGAAGCATTGGTAAGAAATATGTCTACAGAGCTTAGTGTTTGTCATAAACTAACTTCCGAACATTTAACCTGTGATGGACCCCTGAGACAAAAAGTAAGATTAACAACACAATTACTGTCTCATACCACCGCAACTGCACTTAAGCATTATAAACCTATAACTGATATAAAATTACTAAACGACACAGCCAACTTTATTGAATTAGTTAACAATTGGTTTGATTTAGCAAATGTTTCACACACAAATGATAAGCACTCTCCTTATACAGCACCATATGGATTATTAATTGATGAACAAGATGCACTTCTCGATAATGTATATGATATATTTTTAACAATGAGATGCAATGGCAAAAAATCGCTTCAAATTTTTCAAAAGGCTCTTCTTATGAATATTAACGGGACAAAACATCTTTTAAAAATTTTACAACAAAATGGCTTGGAATATCTTTTAACAAGTAAAGTAAATCAAGACGCTTTAGAAAATTTATTTTCACAAATTCGATCCAGAGGAGGACCATCCATCCCCTCTTAATGCGCTGTATAGACTACGAATGATTATTCTGGGTAAAAATCCTGGTGTGGTTTCCAATCAAGCGAATACCACCGATAAAAACAAAGAAGAATTTATGGTAGCCAGTACATTAAAAAAAATTAATTTTTCTATTAGTAATGAACGTGAAAATACAGACAACTCTGAAACTGATACAGACACAAATGATTATTTAAGCGATACTGATGAATCATCAATATCATCTGAGGTACAATGTGTAAACAAACTTGAAATGACCAATGATGCAGTTGAATATTTAGCCGGTTGGATTGCTAAGAAATATCAACTGAAATTCCCTGAACTTGGCTCTATCACATCAAAATCAAGTTATGATAAAAGTTCACATGAACATAATTATTCAATGCCATCATGGATAAGTCATTTATCTTATGGTGGGCTTATTGTTCCAAGTAATAATTTCAAAACAAATATATTTAGGATTGAACGTTTATTTAAAAAGATTACAAAACAACAAATTCCGAAAGGCCTGGGTGTTGTCAAAAATTTAACTAAAAAAATAATATCTAGAATGGATATGGAAAAAAAATATAATATTGTCATCCAATCGTATATCAAACAACGAATACTTATTCGTATGAAATACTACAATAAACAACACACACCTAAGTCTAAATTCCGCTTACAAAAACTACAAAAATTAAGAAGGCTGATGACATAATCTATTTCATTGTAATCATGTCAAGCTGTTGTTATTATAAAATTATATCTATGTGTTAATATTGGTATTGAATTGTGTATTTAATATTAAATAAAATGTTTCAAGTAGTATATTAATTACTGTTTTATTTTAATTACCATTATAATCAAAAACATTTTTCCCCAATTTTTTTTTAAGTTTATTATAGGTATTGACTAATAATATTGAATTTAATAATACAATATTATTTATATTATTTAATATGAAATTATTGTTTTTGAATAAAATATAAAATATACAAACATTTTTTTTTTTTTTTTTTCATAAATATAATAGATTATAAATGTATATGTCTGATCAACTGAACTACTTGGAAAAATAAAAATTTAAAAAAAATATAATTAATAAAAATGGCTATAAATTCTGACATAAAAATAATACATTTTGTGAAAAACTTTGATTAACCTACTGATTCTTTTGTTGTTTCTAAACACATATTTTTTAGCCTTTGTTCATATTTATTTTTTATTTATTAAAGCTGTAACAGTTAAGATATTTAACAATTTAATAATTATTTTTGAATTTGATTCAAGTACCTAGGTCAGTTAATCAAAAATATTAATTGTTCACCTTTTCTATTACAATTCCAATGCGACACGGCTATCCGCCGGTAATCGTATACTACAATGACGTCACTAGATCAGCTGCGGCGTGCGGGGTTTTGGTTTTGTTTACATGATTATGAGGCAACCTCTATAATCTAAAAACCTTGCGTAGGTCCGAGCCAAATTTTTTATACGATCTTTTCGTTGAAAGTACGATCATTTTAAAGCTCCTATACGACCTTCTCCCCTTGAAATACTGGCAACACTGCGTCGATGTACGTTCAGTCTGTTCAAGACAATCATATCGTACATACTATCTCCGCGTTTTGTAGCCTTTATTTTTTCGTTTTTACTTAAAATATTTACAACATGTTTAAATGCGATAAGTTACCAGATTTCATTGAAAGGAAAAAAGCTGTTATCAACCCGCAAAACTCAGACCAACAGTGCTTCAAATGGGCTTTATTAGCAAAACACATTACGGGTTCAAATAAACAACGTATAGAAAATTATACAACGCACGAAAAAAAATATAATTTTTCCGATCTCACGTACCCGACAAAATTACATCAGGTTAACATTTTTGAAAAAAATAATCTTAACGTAACTGTCAATGTTTACGGACTCGAAAAACATTTCCAACCACCGCAAAAATTTCCAAAATATGAAGTGTTTCCACTGAAGGTGGTAGATGAAGAAAAAAACAGATCATTTCGACTTGTTACTAATAACCGATGATGAAAATTCTCATTTTACCTACATCTCTAATTTTTCGCGACGTGTGCGATCACAGAAAATCATCCAACATAATGCACGTGTTATATTTTGTAAACGATGCTTTACATCGTTCGAACCTCTAAATATTAATAAATATGAATTAAATGAATGCATACGATTTGAAGAACACAAGTTAATATGCGGAACACATAAACTAATTAGTTATATTATAAGCCCTTCTAGTTTTTCAACCCACTTAAAACCACCCTAGGGCATGTGTTGTGACATTGCCCAACCGTACAGATTATTACCTAAAAAAATAAATGTATATTTAATAATATTTAATTATATATATATACTTACAATCTTGATAGATTAACCATGATTTGGACTTTGTTGGATCATAATCTGGAGTCTTTTCATTATTATACATATATATTAACTTGTGTTCTTCAAATTTTTATCAATTAGAATTAGAAATTAGAAATATGGACGAGCATTGTAAGGGAAATATGACCGATCGGGAGATGTGCTCAAAATACGATAATGTATTAAAAACAACTTTTAATGAAATATCCGTCCAACGGAAACAAATGTATGAATCTATTGGTAGATATTTGTCACCAGGGGAACACACCACCCTACGTAGTGCTAGAGTGAAAAGAGGTTTAGTAAATATGATAGGTTCGGCAATGAAAACTTTATTCGGAGTTTGTGATGAGGAATGTGCGGAGGAAACTTTACGACACATAGACAAAGTCGAAGGTACCAACGAACGCATGATACATGTTATAAAAGACCAGACCACTGTAGTCAAATCTTCAATAGTAGGAATAAACAGTGCTTCAACTGAACTAAACCGGTTATATGACGAATTAAGACAAAAGCAACTAAGTCTAGAGACAAACATAAAAGCTCTAATAAACAATACGTATACTTTAGAAACCTTGTTACTTTCAAATAGAATTTTCAGTATATTTACAGCGTTAATGACACAATACTCTTACGAAACCCAAACTTTAAGCGCCATAATAACTGCGGCTAGGACAGGTGTTTTACACCCAAGTTTAGTAACACCGCGAGAACTTGCAGCGCAACTAGTAGAAGTAAAATTACACCTACCACTTAACTTGAATTTACCAATGGGAACATTGCCAAGCGAAATACACGAATTTACAAAAATAACTAAAATTATAATATGTGTAGGAGTAAGCATTCTAATAATGACCATTGTACTACTAATTATTAGTATACACCATAACTTTAGATGTGTGAACAGATACAGATACAGATATGTAGTAAACTTAATACACGAACAAGGAACAGAGTTAAACACGATGAGGGAGACTAGTGTATAAAAAAAACATATAAAAAATAAATAATAAAAAAAAAAAAAACATGAATAAAGATAGTAAATTAGATTTATTTTAGTATTAAGATACAAATGTAGTTAGTTTTAAATTTTACACTAATAACCAAAAAGTACTATAAGAGTTAAACTATATTATAGGAGCCGACAAATTGAAGTAATATATCTGACAACGGAAGGGCATAGGTGCATAGTGCCATTGGCGGAAAATGCACAATTAGACGTAGTTCCTGAATTCGGGTTGGAAATAAAAGAAACAGCAGGAGGACGTCTGGTGACTCTCCGGTTAAATAAGGGAGATGAAATGTTGGGGGAAATGCAGTTGTACACGTATCTGGGGTGCATGGAGTTTGAAAGAAACCCTGTGTACTCGCACATATATGGTGCACATAACGAAATCTGCTGGGATTGGCATGAACCACATGAAACGCTGTCAGAGGAATCGGTACTCTGCCAATGTATTTTAGACAACTTCCGATGTGAAGGAAACCGAAGGATACATTTGACACCGATAACGTATGGAAGGCCGCACATGTGGTTGCCTACCATGAACTTGTTGGGAAGCGTGAGCTTTTTTGCTAGCAGATGGGAATTAAAAATCGGATTCCTTAAAAATTTGGGTAGAAAAATAAAACGCCCAAAACACTACTTCTTAGTGGGGGACAGGGAAATCCCCGCCTGCTTTGACCACCATGTGCACTCTGCGGCAGCACTTATGCCTTACCCGTTAAGTCCTCACGTAATAGAGCAATTTATTGCAACTTTGAGATCAGACCTCTTGAGAATCATACAAAGCGATGAGCCCTATACAAGACCTATGTGCTGGATCATGAAAAGAGAAATTATGAGGACAACGTCGGAGGAAATTTTTAACAAAATAAATGAAAAATAATTGCTAGTAGTATTTAGTTAGAATTAATAAGATAATTTATGTTTAAGTAATAAAATAATAATAACGTAACATGACCTATTAAATTAATTAAGGTAAATATATGTCTAATTAGCATATTATTACATAGGTTTTTGTGTATAATGATGGTGCAAGGACAGTCGCCATACACCATAGAAGAATTTAAAAATGAAACAAGTATATTTTATGAAAACCAAGGTGATATCAGAATAATAGGAGCTCATTGGGAGCTCGTAACTTATATACCGTTAAGCGATTATGATTTAAGACATTATCAATTAGAGTTAGAAATAAGAAATATGGACGAGCATTGTAAGGGAAATATGACCGATCGGGAGATGTGCTCAAAATACGATAATGTATTAAAAACAACTTTTAATGAAATATCCGTCCAACGGAAACAAATGTATGAATCTATTGGTAGATATTTGTCACCAGGGGAACACACCACCCTACGTAGTGCTAGAGTGAAAAGAGGTTTAGTAAATATGATAGGTTCGGCAATGAAAACTTTATTCGGAGTTTGTGATGAGGAATGTGCGGAGGAAACTTTACGACACATAGACAAAGTCGAAGGTACCAACGAACGCATGATACATGTTATAAAAGACCAGACCACTGTAGTCAAATCTTCAATAGTAGGAATAAACAGTGCTTCAACTAAACTAAACCAGTTATATGACGAGTTAAAACAAAAGCAACTAAGTTTAGAAACAAACATAAAAGCTTTAATAAACAATACGTATACTTTAGAAACCTTGTTACTGTCAAATAGAATTTTTAGTATATTTACAGCGTTAATGACACAATACTCTTACGAAACCCAAACTTTAAGCGCCATAATAACTGCGGCTAGGACAGGTGTTTTACACCCAAGCTTAGTAACACCGCGAGAACTTGCAGCACAACTAGTAGAAGTAAAATTAAACCTACCACTTAACTTGAATTTACCAATGGGAACATTGCCAAGCGAAATACACGAATTTACAAAAATAACTAAAATTGCAGTATTTTATAGTGGTGATCAAATAGTATTTCTGATCAAAATACCGTTGATAACGGAAACTCAATTGACTTTTATAAAAATCATACCTATACCACATCCTGTAGACATTGATCGACCGGATAACAAAACACATAGTATTGTATTAAAACCGGAATACCAATATGTAGGAATAACTAAAAATCGTAGACAATTTACAACATTTACCGAAACAGAATTATTACACTGTACTGAAACAGAAACCTTTACTATTTGCCCGGAATTCCAACCAATACATACAACACGAATCAAAAGAACAACCGTGTGAAATTTCATTATTTAAAAATCCAGACCAGTTACCACCAAATTGTGAATCAGGAGTAATCATTATTTCTAAAAATATATACCACAAACTTAAGTATGCCAACACATGGATATACACAACAAAAAAAGTTACATTAACAATTACGAGTCAGGGAATACAAGAACCATATATAGAAAAAATTAAAAATCAAGGGATAATTAAATTAAATCAGGAATGTAGAGCTTATGCAGAACATGTAGTGCTAAATCCGACAAGGGAAATCAAAACGAAGTATTTCACAAATTTCATACCTAAGATCGGAGTAGGGAGTATATCGTATAAGATCAATAACAGTATCAAGGACATTAAAATAGAAAAGTATAGACATAAGTTCGACTCACGCAAACTCGATAACGTACACGAAATGGCCCACTCACTAGACGATGTAGAAAAAATGATAGACGAGGAAATACTTAAACAATCCGGAGTGGAAGTACAAAGTAATACCAATTCATTAATGATGTATGCAATTATGGCATTGTTAGTATTCTCCATGTTTCTTTTGGCGTTTATATACATAAGTTATAAATGCAAACTGACCACTATGAGGGCCATAGGCCATCGAACAAGAACTATGGATAACGATATAACAAATAAAAAAAGAGAAGTCATACATGTGACGTCATCGGCAAAAGGGAATGGGGTTAAGGAAAAGCTACTAGATGACACACCAGATAGGCTAGCCCTAAGTAATATGCCGCCCTTACTAAAAGAACAATAAAATGTACAAATTAAATATATAGATATTTAGATATAATAAGGAATAATATTAATAATATAATATAACTTAGTAGTAATAATATAAGTTATTAACAATCACATAAATATATACCTAAGTATGTACTAAATGTATAAATAATAAATATGAAAATACAATCACTAATACAAAATGTTTAATTATACAGAAAAGAGACACATAAATTCATAATTATGGACTTCGAGTTCTCAATGGTGAACAAGACAAGCATGGTTGTCATCTCCGGAGCTATATCCAATAGCTTAGACCGATTTAAGATTAGGAAACTGGAGGGACGACCTCTTTTGCTACCACTTAACGAAGAAGCTCGACCTATGGGTGAGACGGAGCTTCAGGTGGCAATAAGAGAGATAAAAAGAGTGTTCAGAGTAAAAACTGATCTGAGAGATGCTTGTCTGGACCAAATGAAGCAGAGTTTGAGTTCAACGAAAAATAACTTAACACGGGGATATATTGATAGTTATATACGTAGAGGTAATAAGGAAAATGTGATAGTAGTGTGGAACGGACATTCAGACAAAAACATTTTAAAAAGATTAGATTTAGACCATTATCCTATGCTAAACATAACGTGTTACGACAAGTATTTCAATAAAAATTTTTATATTCAGTTTGAAAAATTAGGCAATAGAGAAATAATTTTCGAAGTAGATATCGGTACATATAATAAAGCAGGAAGGCTACTTAATTTAGTAGAGACCCATGATATAATATGTAAAAAGAAACACCATACTACGTATGCGCATGATCCGAGAATGGATGTCAAATATACTAAATGTATATTTGATTATGTGATACGGAAACAGCGATATGAAAATCTAATAAAACATTTCTAAAAAAAAATATAATTTAAACAATAACAATAAAAGTAGTAATAAAACAAAAACAACGGTTACATTAATAATCAAAATACGAACGTAAAATTTCTTTTTTCAGAAATTCATAATTCTATAAATTACAAATCAACTCTACGAAATAAATAATAACCAATAATGGATAGAATGGAGCAATTAGCTTCGGCAATATCGTTTAACATAGAAACGCAATTTCATATTAATCCAACACGGGGAGAATGGCATAATTACACAGCTTGTTTTGATTTTCATATAGTTAACCGCTAATGAAAATATACTCGTACCTTACGAGGATGAAACTATATTGGAAATGATTGAGGCAGCCAAAAGATTTTTGTATGATATGGCGATAGACAGAGAATTTGGTGAACCATACTGTTATGAATTAAACTATTACCTCGAAATAATACAGAATCCACGAAATATATTGAATTACAGTAGATAAATGTATGTATAGAATGAATTGATCAGGTAAAACGAAGTGGTTGGGGCTGTACGAAACACCTATCGACATAACATTTGACATATGATCGATGGGGTGGATTCTACGGCATCCCCAATGAGTAAAGAGTGATCAAGTAAACGTATTAATCAATTAGGGTTGTTGTCAATGTGGACGACGTACTTCAAATGATTAGTATGTCATTCCATGGGCAGCGAATCTTGATTGAATAAATAAAATAACAATAACATACAAACTGGAATGATAATAAATATATATATATATATACACTTAGATTTAAGAAAACATACTGTACGAATAAGTTACTATTGGGATATGGAAATAAATTTGAATTATGGGGAACCTTATAGATTTTGTATTACTAATATATTATAATAAGTAAAGATATTATTTGTATTAATTAATTTACCATATAAGAAACTATTGTAATCAAAGCATTATACTAACCACATATTTTATTGGAATTATCAAATCAATTATAATCACTATATTGTACTATTTACTAACACTATATTTTATTGTAATCACAATTATAAATTATAAGAAAACTAACCAACACATTTAAAAATATTTAATCCAACCATATAATCATTAATTATATTATAATCAAAATATTTAATCAAACTATTTAACCATTTGTAAGTGTAATCAATCCATATTTAATCAAAACTATATATACAACATATACATCATATATTCATATTATATAACGAAAATACTTTAAATGTAAAAGCAAACAGAGAATTGTAATGTATGTCTTATATCAATGACTTGTAATCGATTATTGTAAACACTATAATATTGTAATAATTTGTAATTTAACTATTTTGTACTGAACTTTGAAAGATTTCTGTCTTTGAGACATAAACCTTTTTTTTCGTGGGGAGGTGCAACGTGCTCTGATACTTATATTAAATATAATATATAAATTACATTCTGTAGCCGACAATAACCACAACGCTAGGGGGCATAACAAACATCCCTATAATTATGCTAAGGGTGAGCAGTTAAGCAAGTAATGATCGAGTATAGACCAACAATTTGGGACCTAAAATGAAAGGTAAAAGATAACTAATCAAAAGGTATCATCACACGTATGCTTTCTACCCGCTAGAAATAATGGCTATAATATGATTGCTATTTGGTGAAATGTGTGGATGCGTAATTACCACCCGGTAGAATATACAAGGTGCGTAATTACCCACCCGGTAGAATATTATAGATACATAATTGACGCACGACATCGTTCAGATAACGCAAAGCGTGGGAAGAAGCGGATGCAGGTGCAGATGACCAACAGGGACCTGAAGGTACCGCGGGAGTCCCTGGACGATATATAAGGGGGCCCAGATTAGGCACAATTCAGACGTGATCCACCAGAGTTAGAGCAAGCACCTTCACGTCACCCAGTTTAATATTTTATGTCTCCTGGACTTAGAATATTTTTCACAGTTTAATTAAATTAAATAATTGGACTTAGAATAGTTTTTAAATAAAAACACTTAGAATAAATTCGAGAGTTCATTTATTTCACAAAACCTTTCCGATTCGACATCATTCAACTGATTGTACGTGGCACGTTACATCCGCTAGAAACACAATTTCAACATTATTGGCCTAAAAACATGTCTCATCACGTATCAAAATAAATATCGAAATAATCCTGATGTCACGATTACAAACTACTTTGAAGTTCGTTTAGTTTCTGAAAATACTATTCCAAACACTTTGAACATTAAAAACACTTAGAACATATTGCATCAGCGTTTAAATTATTTCATTGATAAAATAATATATACCAAGGACCTTATGTCATTTTAACATTTCAAAAAAGACAAAATTAAAATTTGATAAACCAATATACGTGAAATTTTCTATATTGGATATCTTAAAAACATATATTTATAATTTCCATTATGATATAATGAAAAATAAATATGGTAAAAAAATATCACTGTTATATACGGACACCGATTCATTAATATATCGTATTAAATCAAATAATTTTTTTAACAACTTAAAATATGATTTATTTGATCACTTTGATACTTCTAATTTTCCAATCAATCACTTTTGTTTCACTAATAAACGCAAAAGCATACCTGAGTATTTTATGAATGAACTAAAAAGTGAGATTATGACACAATTTGTAACGCTAAGACACAAATTATATGCATATGATGGGTGGTATTAAATACAAAAAAACCAAAGGGGTTAAGAAATATTTTAGGGACAAGTATATTATGACAGTCAACCATTATTTGGATGTTTTTCCAAAATTCAAAACATGCAGATGCACAAAATGAAAAATCTAATCAAATTAATACATGCTGTGATATTAATTTAATACAGTCAACCAAATATCATGTATATTCAAAAACAGTGAAAAAAATTATATTGAGTGCAATGATGATAAACGGGTCATATTAAAAGGTGGTGTTTGCACACTACCATAAGGTCATTATAAATTAAACTAATGAATAATAAATATGGATAACATTTTATTGCTACGTACTTTGATACTTCATCTACTAAATATATACATATAGGTACCTACTGCAACGTAGATCATAACAACCAAACATTAGAAAAGTAATAAATGTAATAAATACTATGTTGTAGGATTTATAGACAGGTTCATGAGAGTACATAATAATCAGTAACATATATAAGGAGGTCTTAGATAATAATAATAATCCTACATGATTAGCCAGTTACCACGAGCACCTTCACTCCACCCAGTTCAATAATTATTGTCTCACAGACATCTAGGATAGGTTATCACAAGAAAATTGGGAGAATGTTGAACATAATGGAAACCAATAGTTTGATTTGTAATAACAGATTTAAGAATCGAGCATGTATAATTATGCTCATAGTAATATAATAAATCACTGTTTTTTTTTTTAAGTAATCATACATAAAATAGGGAACAAGAGATGAACCAATACTGTTTTCAGACTATGTTATTAACTTAAATTTTAAACCCATGGCTTGTTACATGTCTAATATTTAGTTTTGACAATGATAAACTTTAACAGAAATATATTGTAAAAATTAACTATCTTTAGTTGACGATTAGTATAAAAAAAAATTTAAAAAAAAACTAAGTCTGACATATATTTAGTTAAAAATTATCAAACCAAAAACTATATTTTATGCTCACTGTATTCATTAAATTTTTATAAAAAGTGATCTTTAATTTCATCTCTTCAAAATAATATTTATTTATAAAACATATTATAAATATGTATGATATAATATTTAAAATATATATAAGTTTTTTTATAAATTTACCACATAATTTATTAATACAATATAGCGTAAGTTACATAGAATTTGTTTATGTTCATAGTAAAAATAAAGTAACTATATACACTTTATAACTATTTATTATATATTCTCTACTACATATTTGATTATAATCTTGTTACTGTCAATGTACTGTACTTCTAAACTCCATTGCATCTAGGTATAAAATATGCCTGTTGTGTAAAAACAATAAATATGTTTATCACATTTGTAAAATACCAAATACAACCAAACATTTGTTTTAAATGTTTATGGACTATAATTCAAAACATAGATTTATGAGCTTACGAATCATTAGATCGCGCCAGGGGCTCACATGTATGTAATTATTGAATAACATATAAGATCAATATACTTGACCATTAATTAGTTAAATAATATACTTACAATCATCATACACAATAACATTACACATAGAATACATTGTTTTTTTTTTTTTTTTTTTTTTTATTAAAAACAAATTCAGATGTTAATGCAAATGTGGTAGACAAAGAACTAATAACTAGCTATAAGAAGTGTATATAATTATATGTTTAATTATAAAGTAATAATAAAAATTTTGTTTTAAAACAAATATTCCAAATGAAGTTGTTGTAAAAAACTTGGTAATATTTTAAAACCTAATTATATCATACAGTATTTTTTTCAATTAAACAAACATGTTATTATTATACTATAAAATTTACTTATGAAATAATCAACATCAACAAGCATAAAATTGTTTTTGCTTCATAATACAATTAATAATATTTTTAAATAAAATAGAAATTGTTATGAGTAAAAATGTTGGAAATTGCAAGAAAGAAATTAAATGATTACACCAAATATTACAAGCAACTATAAAAAAATATGTTCAAGGGATTTGTGACAGTGATTTCCTGTATTGTCTAACACATGCACAACATAAGAATTCGGACGTGTTTTTTGTCCAACATACTGTATTGATACAGTAAAGCGATAAGAATTCTGAAAACAGATTTAAATTATTTATTTATCATTAAGTCTACTTGAGAACAGCCAGTCCACATTTTTAATATTATCTCCCAAAATCTTAAAATCATCATATTACAAACGAGTAATTAAAAAATTGTCATATTTCAATTGATAAAGAAGTTATATTTTAATATCAAAAATGTGGACTGGCCATTCTCTTGCATTCTTTTGTACTGGAATTTGAAAGATCTCTGTGTTTAAGACATTAACATTTTTTTTTTGTGAGGAGGTGCTACGTAATATCTAATATATTAAACACAATACATATAGGTACTACGTCGTAGGATTTATAAGCAGATTAATTAAAATAAATAATGATCCAGTACAGGTCAGAAATATTAGGCCTAAAAGTGAAGGGAAAATCACATCTAGTATAAGAAACAAATAGACAACACAGCAATACAAGAGTAACTTTTCTTGAAAATGCTCGCCATGCAGTTATATTGGAATGCGTGAGTGGATCATCATCTTTGCACATATGCCTTTATTCCAAAAGAACAAAATTGGCATATGCTTGACACACAGCGTGAGAACGCAGCAGATGCATGAGCAAATGACCAGCAGGACCTGTCAATATTTTCCATGTTATTCTAACCTATATGGAGGACACCAAGAATATAAAAGGGAGTCCCAGATAGGCATTTGCCAAACATAATTTACAAGAATTAGAGTGAGCACCTATACGTCAGTCAGTCTAATAATTATGCCTCTAGAACTCTAGAACCATGTACATGTAGTAATAACTATTTTTCCACTGTACCATAAATCATAATCACAATGAATTTCTCGTCAAATTGAAGTTATTCACTTTTTAATTCCATCCACAGTTCATTAAATTAAACATAAAACTTAAATGAATTAATAGAGAATATTATTTTTTCAAACAAAACGAAATTGTGTCTTAATCATAAATGGATAGAGATTTTTGATTAATACATTTTAAAATCCAAAATTCCGTTTTGATACTATTAAAAAATATTAATTTGGTTTTATGAGACAAATATATACATAATATGAAGAATATTATTTCTAAAAATCTACCCAATAAATATTTTTAAATTTATTCATAATTGGCTGCCTACAGTAAGTTTATGATGATGATAAAATATTCAATAAACCAAAAAAAAAACACATTATAAAATATTACATTATTTTCAACCATGTACATATAGTAATAACTGTTATTCCACTGTACCATAAATCATAACTTTTATAAGATCTACAACTTCAATGTTAAATACTTCAAAACCTAAACAACTATATACATCAAAACTTCCCATTTCAGCAGAAAAGTATAAAGACCTGAGAAATTTATGTGAAAAAAAAACTATTCCAGAAGTTTACTATGTGGAATACTTAAGTCTTCCTTTCAAAACTACAATTGTTGATCAGTTACCCGAAACAGATGAAGATGATTCATCAAAACACTAATATAACATGATCTCAATTGTTATATACTATAAACCTATTAGATATTATTTTAAAAAATCAAATTGTTACATTTATATTCTTAATATATATATTAGTTGGTATGCTCAATCAATTTTATTACCTATACATTATTTCACATATTAAATTACATTTTAAGAAAGAGCTCATATTTTAAATGATTAAAATTAATTTTAAAACTGAATAATTTTTATTTATGTGTTATGGCTTATGACAAAATTGAAACCATACTTTATTCAATTTAAAATATTTTTATTTTTATTTATTTTTTATTTACTTATTTATGTTTAACTTTATTAATGTTGAAAATAACTATTATTATTATAAATCTGTTTTAAATAACAAAACATTGTTTAAGTATAAGTTTTTGTTTAAAAAAATATTATTAAGTTTTAATTTTCAAAAAATTAAATAGGAACAATTAAAATGGGAGTTCTTACAACATTTTATTTTAATACACTAGGTACTGTCCAGTAAGAGATTTTTTTGTTCACCTATTTATGTTTTATTTTTTTGATGTTGAGTTTTTATTTAGTATTATAATTAGGTATATTGTTTGATTTTTTTTATACAAATCTAAATATTGTTAATGTAAATTGTCAAAACATTGTTTATAGATTATTTAAGTATAATATTGTTATGTTTTAAATAAATTTTAATAAAATTAAAAGGAGAGCTTCTACAACATATTTTGTTTTAATACATTGCTGTCCAGTATAATAGAATTTTTATTTAACTATTAACTTCAGGTTTTATTGAAGTCAACTTTTATAATAATAGTAAATACAATTTCAATTTAAGCTCAATATCATTAGGTAATTATAATTCTCATTAATTTGAATTATCTAATTACTTTTAATAACAGGTTACAACAAGTATTTAATCAACAAATTAAGTTTAATGAAAAAAACAACATTTAATTGAAAAATAATTTCAATAAATGGGGCTTTTGGAAATTTAAAAAGCCAGAAGGGCTTAAGCCACGACAAAATACTAAAATAAAAAAGGCACTTGAGAATTAAAAACACAAGAAGGGCATAACCCACATATACCTTTTTATAAGTAACAATTACAACGATACTCCATGTTTTTATTAACATTATCAATATAAAAACTATTCTATTGATATTTCTATTTTCCAAAATTATAATTTTAATAATATTATAATAAAAACTGTACTTTCTGCACTGTTTTTACTCTCCTGTATAAAAAATTGAAATTATGGGTTACACCCTTTCTACAAAACACCGCCGGGCGTCGATATGAAGAATATTATATTATAATTTCTAAAAATCTACGCAATTAATAATTTAAAATTTATTTGAAATTGGCTGTCTTTAGTAAGTTTATGATGACTATGATAAAATATTCAATAAATAAACCAAAAAAAAAATGCATTATAAAATATTACGTTATTTTCAAACATGTACATCTAGTAATAACTGTTATTCCACTGTACCAACAATCATAATCACAATGAATTTCTCGTCAAATTGAAGTTATTCGCTTTTTAATTCCATCCACCAGTGGCCTAACCTAACCATCCACCCCTTGGATCATGCCATAATATTTATTTTTATTTTATATTTTTAAAGTTACCCAAAAGTTTTCATCAAAATGTATTGATTATAATTATTATTAGAGTTGGTATAATAATATAATTTTACTTATCAAGCAATGAAATGTATTTATAATGTATATAGTATATACTCAGGAAGAGAACAGAAAAACAATATATAATAAATAAAAAATTTTCCTGGACCCCCCCCCCCTTGAATAAATCCTGGTTGCGCCACTGCCATCCACAGTTCATTAAATTAAATAAAAACTTAATGAATTAATAGAGAATACTATTTGTTCATACAAAATAAAATTGTGTTTTAATTATAAATTGATAGGGATTTTTGGTTAATACATTTTAAAATCAAAGATTCTGGTTTGATACTATTAACAAATATCAATTTGGTTTCATGAGACCATTACATACATAATATGAAAAATATTATTCCTAAAAATATACCCAATAAAAATTTTTAAATTTATTCGGAATTGACTGTCTACAGTAAGTTTATGATGACTGATAATATTTTAGTTTAACTGATACATTGAATATTGATGTTCAAATATTTTAGCCCATCCTTACAAACTACAATAGCAATAAGTATTGCAATTTGACTAGAATTTTTGTATTAATTTATTACATTATATTATATATAATTACACATTTATATACATAAGTATTCATTAATAAATTAGTAGGCAGTTTACCTTGATAATGAACCTTTGTTGACTATAATATAAATTCTGAGCATATAGTTGTTATTGAAATATTAACCTTTGAAAGGTTTCAAATCTATCGCTCGCGCCACAGCTAGGTATACCATACCTGAAAAAGAAAAATAAAGGTTAAGACATTAAAATAATAGCACACATTAAGAGTATGATACAGAAATATAAACAGTTAGGTTTATCAATCATGTCAAAGAGACAGACCACAATATGTTAAACAGTATAATATCGTGTTATACATACTCGGAGTTCCTAAGTAATACACCGGTTTCACATGCTTGCAACCAAAATAAAAATATGTAGCAACTAGCAGGAAAGTAACAGATCCGGATACTCTGCACGACAAACAACTATCACCCTTGCTTTGGATGTGGTCCGTGTCCATCGGAGCGGCTTTCATGTCAAGGCTTTACAACAATCGCTCACCGAATTAACAAATTCTCACCGTCGAAATGAAAATCTGTAGAAACATAGAATGGGACCAACAACCTAGACAGATACAACGACAGATGAAATAAACAAAACGCACGATAAACACGTGATTTTACAAAACGCGAAATCGACATCGGCGTTTGTAGACGTTGTAAATAGTAAAATACATTGTAACGCGTAGTACGTACCTATTGTTAACTTGGTAATTATTGACGTTTTGATAACAGAGAAACGGCAGAACCGGCGAGGAAGAAAATTAAGTTTAGAAATTAATGCCGACCGACAGAACGTTCGCCGATACGCACACTAAGCAAACAAAGGATCGGCGGCAGCCGGCACTGCGCGGCAGTACCAGACTCGCAGCGCTGTTTTTGTTGTCGACATTCCAAACCATCCGTTACGTGGTGGGGACTCGGCGGCGGACGATAGC
The DNA here is from genome assembly GCF_020184175.1 of Aphis gossypii. Classification (NCBI taxonomy): domain Eukaryota; kingdom Metazoa; phylum Arthropoda; class Insecta; order Hemiptera; family Aphididae; genus Aphis; species Aphis gossypii. The sequence goes on from NC_065533.1 coordinate 62,015,953, forward strand.
ACGACGCTACTGTAGCTCGAAAACGTAAGACGCACGAACATAATAATATTGTGTTTTCAGTGGTTCTCATTTTGCTGACTACTGATCGCACGAAACAAACCGAGTAAAAATCCATTTTTTCGTGCCCATAAAACATAAATCATTATTAATTATTTTACCTCAACTTTAAGTAGGTATTTGTTTAACACATCACTGATCTTTAAACACCGTTGTACTCCTTTATAGTAAGTCGGTATTGATTCAAAAATTAATACATGATATGAGTCTATAGAATTTTAATAAATTCTATACTATCGGCAAAAATTAATTCACCCACCGTATCACAAAAATTATTAAACAAATTTCTATAATATCAATTGTTGTATTAGGCCTTAATAAATATTGATCAAACTAAGAGATTTTAGTACGTAAGAATTAAGTTAAGAAAACAACCATAAATGATGAGTAAAACGGCGAAATTCAATAAATAAATTAAATTAAGCAATACTTAAAAATACAACTAGGTTAAAATAACAATTGTATAAGTTAGTACTGTAATATTTCAACTAGTATAGTAAGCAAAATTTAATAATAAGAAATATTAACAAATTAGTGTCTATGAACTGTAATTAGCATAGTAATTAGTAAGCAAAATGTAACTATAAGAAATATATTATATAAAAAACTAGAACAATCGATACTCGATAGTAAATCGATTGTAAGTTTAATATATAAGAGAGATTGCTAAGAAAGCAAAGGACCAGTGGTGCACTGGACGCACCAAGGCGTTCGAGTAAAGTATTTTTACATAATTTTTTGGTTATTCTTTATTTTGATATACGTTCGAGCAATCAGAAAATACGACACAATATATCTAAATATAAAATAATTAACGAGTTACCTATGATAACTTACTTACACACATATATATACCTATGCACGATTATACATGTTTATAGTGTAATATTAAATATTATTTTTTATTATATTATATTATACATAACCATGTAGTAAACTAGTAAACAAACACATTAAACATGAAAGAGACTATAAGCCTTTAAAGATACATTTAACTTATGAGCAGAACTTAGAAGTTATAGCACTAAAAAACACATTTTGCGCATCAAAACAAGCAATATAAAAAAACATAAACATAAACATCAAAATAAGCCCAAAAATTAGCACTAAACATTGGTACCTACATAATATGCAAAATAATATCGAAATAATTTTTTTTTAATTTAAAAAACTTTTTAAAATTATCGGTATTCTTAATCGGTTGTCTCAACTTAAATATTCTTTTATTTATTATACATCATTATTCATTAAATTTATTTTTTGAAAAAGTCTCAATAGAATAAAATAAATAGAAAGTTGTTTTCTATTTTTGGATCATATAGCTAATACTAGTGAGAGTGTGCCATATAGCACGTATAACAATGGGATAAAAATTGTCTAGCAATAGATCATATTTTAATTTAAAGCATTTTTTTCTGTCTTAGAGTTATCGCTCATCAGTCATAAGCACTTATGATGCTTAATTGAAGGGGTAAGATAAAATGAAATGTATTTTAAAATAATATAAAGATAAACAAATTATACAATGAATCATACCGTTTTTACTCGCTACATATAAATGATAATTATACATACTGTTATAGTGTTATATTTTATTATGTTAACAAAGTAATTACAAATTATTTAATATCTTAATTAATAAAAATATTTAATTCAAATTTTAATCGAATCTATTTTAATTTAGTTTCAGTAATAATTATTGAGTAACTATAAAATAAAAGAAGATATGCAAGTTAAATACAGTAATAGATATATTAAATTTGAATTCAATGATGTATCATTGTGCACGAAAAACAATTTTGAGCACAGGCTGTTTGTTAGCTTATTATCACTAAGTACATACATTTCAATTTTCATTTCAGCGCCACTGTTAAATGTAAATGAAGACTGCATACGTTATATATAGGTGTGTGTGCGTGTGTGTGTAGCGTGTGATAAAGACCTAGGTACCTATAAAAACCACGAATTTATTTCTATTCACTAAAGTAATTTACTCGATTACTTCTGTATACAAATTGTTTTAGATTCTGAACGAAGTAATGAATGTATTGATTTTACAAGGATGTGTGTTTTTTGTTTTTGTGTATGTGTACAGCATAACTTATAGAAATAATGCTTCAATTTCCAACTTCAGGGGTGGATTCCGATGGCAAAGTGAATATCCTTTACCTATGCATTATAGAGTAAAAGTAAACATTTTTCAACAGTTTTCAAAAAAATTGATAAAAACCAAAAAAAGTGACAGAAAATTGGGAATTTTTAAATAAAACCAGTTTTCAACCAAATCGATTTTTTTATATGGTTCAATGGTTGTAACTCAAAAACTAATCACTGTAAATACTTGAAATTTTTACCAAATGTTTATATTAGTGTAATTTATATACAGTTAAATTTTCAAAATATTTTAGATTTTTTTGAGTTATTTATAAACAACTCAAATTTTCAATTTTTCGAAGAATTTTTTTTTTTTTTTTCAAATAACTTGAAAATTTAATACAACTTTTCTTTTGGATTATTCTTATTATTTAGTGAAAAAAAAATCAAAATTCGTTAGTCACAATTTTATTTTATAAACGTTTATAGATCACATTTTTACGAAATATGTCAAAATCACGAAAATTTGCAAGTAATTTTGTAGTTGAAAAATCATAAAATGTTTTGTGTTTATACCTAAGGTTAAAAAATTCAACACTAAGTTTTTCATAAATTTTCCTTCAGCTATAGAGAAAACTCGAAACATCATAAAAGGAAAAATTTTAAGTGCGTTTGAATTTTAAATTTTTACAAAATTGCATAACGATAAAAATTTATCTTTAAACAAAATTAAATATTTGTTTATAATTCAAAAAGTAAAAGTCGTAGATACTAATTTCATCAGTTATTTATATTGGCATTTTCTTTACATAATTTTCAAAATATTTCGCTTATTTTAATGCTATTTATATAGGTATTTGAAATATTTGCTTTTTAGGTTTTTATTTTTATAAATATTGATATAAAATTTTTGGCTGAGTCAAAATACTTGAAAATGTAATACAGAGTTCATCATAAGTTAGTCTTATAGTAATTCATAAATTATAAAAATACATAGGCACAATTTTTTGTTATTAGCATTTGAAGTTCAAATATTGACAAAAATTCGTCAAAATCATGAATATTTGCAAATTATCTTGTAGGTATAATTTATAAAAATTTTCGTATAAGTAGGTAGCTAAGAGTAGAAAATTGAATACAAGATTTTGTATACAATGATACGTACCTATATCAATGTATCATTGGATTCAAATTTAATACATCCATTATAGTAACTTACTAGCTACTATACAGCAGAGCGTTATTCACTTGACTCCTCTTTTTTTTGTATTTTTTGAAAATCCTTTAACATTTTAACCAAGCGTCGAATTAAAATATTTTTTGCATAAACATGCTATATTTGGCCTATTTAAGACAATATTTTTTTTTTTACTCAAATTTAGTACCATGGAGTTAGTACCATGTCACTTGGAAGTACCGTCGGTCATTTAGAAATTCGTCTATTTTATTAGGAGTGTGCTGTATGAATGTGTACACTTTTTGAGACATAAACTAATATTTTTTTTAATTTGAAAAATAAACGCGGTGAAATTTTTGTCAGAAGAGTGAAGAGCAACGCCAATTTAAAAGTTTATCACATTTGCGAACACTGAGGAATCTATGTTTATAAGTTATAATCATTAACAACAGCTAGTTCTTTATTTCTCTATCATACAATAATACGAATTAATAAAATATTCATATATATTTATTAAGATCAAACAGATAACTGCAGACGACTTCAGATAAAATGTATACTGTAGACTACTTATTCAGGAAAGCTTGATTTGGGATAAAACATATCGATGTCTAAAATTATTTAAAAAAGGTATTAAAAATTATAAAATATAAATAAAAAAAAGCTAAAAAAAATATTAATTATCTTTATTACAATTTATGATAAAATGCATTTTTAAATTTTCAATCATTATCTATCGTTTATCGAGGTCATAAATATCGAACATTTGTTACTACGAATATTTTGTACTTTTGAAAATATGGGAAATAAAATTGTCTGTATTGAAAAATACAGTCGTATAAATATATAATTAATAATTATTAATAAAGCGTAAATGAATAAATTGTCGAAATATGAAGGAAAAAATAGAACTATTGAGAAATATTTAAAAATATGATAAATAAAATATAGTTCATTTAATTGGAAACCCTTTGATACGAATTTATTATTTATTTAAATTAATTTATCAAATCACAGTAAAAATATATATTTACATATAAATTTGAGCCCTAATAATTACACATATATTTGTGATCATAAATAAAATATTATGGTGGTTATGGTGGTGTAAACATACATATACAATATACATATCGTATCTATGGCAATACACAATATTTTAAGTAAGGTGGATACACAGATAGGTATTATACTATTATACATCTGGGGGTGGATATATATATATATTATATATACATATCCACCTTGATTTTAAAAAATTTTAATTATCCATACTTAGTAGTAAGTAGGGCTATATTTTATTAATAGTGTATCCTACATGATAGAATTTATGGTCATACATTTAATATCTGAATAAATATAATATAAATTAATATAAAAGTTAAATAATAAATATAAATATATTTATTCAGGTATCTATATTATGTCGATATATATTTTTAAAAGATGGTTTAAAAACATCCAATCATCTTCAAAACTTTTTAAGTAATCTTCGGCCCAGCCAATTACCTACATTATTATAGATATTTTATAAATTACATTAAACGGCTATAATTGAGTATGTATATGAGTATCTATTTAAAAAAATGCAAAAATGTCCTAATAACTTCAAAAATGAACTTAAAAATGATCTAAAAAATCAAAATAAGTGAAAAAATGTATTTATAAATAATAATTTTTATTTGAGATATGGACATAATAGTATTTTAAAATATGAATTATAATATTAATAAACAATAGTATACATTTAGTTTTTAAGCATTATTTAAAATTATTAAAAATAAATAAAAAAGTAAAATATAAATAAAAAAAATTAATGCGTGGGTATGATTGGAGTATGTCTGAAAGAGCACTTGTTTTATCAATGTATGACGCAAACACCAAAACCCTGTCAATAATAATATTAAAATTATTTTTTTTTTTTATATTAAACAAATTTTTTTTAAAATCTAAAATTTAAGAAAAATAACGCATATCTAAAATCATGGTGAAAACAGATACATTATCTGATAAAAACGAAACATATTGATATTCAATAATATATAATATAGCTACACGGTTCGGTGAGCAACGTTCCGTCGTCCAGCTTAACCGGATCACAACGTAACTTGTTGCGTTGAGAACGAACACCGATCCTGCAGATACATATTAGTATTTACCACACTAGTTCGTGATATTTACTGTTTACCATTCTGCACACGAAATAAAACCCATGGATGAACCTGACCCTACGATTGATCTATATCACGGATATAAAAATATATTAATATATATTAATATGTATTAATCTGTGGTCTATAAGTACATTTGGAGTGAAAATGTCATTTGTTACAGACTTATAGTAGGTATTATTTATTTGATGTAATAATATGATTACACACAATTTGATATTTATTACATTTCACAGTGATGTAAAAGTGTAAACAAGATTATGGAATTACGTAAGAATATCTCATTTAAAAAGTAAATAAGACTTATTGTATTTAATAATAATTTAATAAATCTAGATAAAAAAAAGTGGGCAAGTGAGTACCGCTCTGTTGTACATTAGGTGCCGTATGGATCATTATTATATATTATAGGAGTGTTAAATTTGAATCCAATGATAGTTATCATTGTATACGAAAAACGATTCTGAACGAAGATGATTTGTCAGCCTAGGATATAATTTCTAGTGGTTGGTGAAAAAGGTGGTTTAAAAAAACCAGCTTATATTAAAAAATATTTTGAAAATTAAATGACGTAAAGAAAACGCGAATCTTAATAACTGGTAAAATTTTCAAGTATCTACGACTTATACTTTTTGAATAATAACAAATATTTAAAATCGTTTGAGGATAAATCGTTATCGTTACGCTATTTCGTTAAAATTTAAAATTCAAACGCACTTAAAATTTTTCCTATTATGATGCTTCGAGTTTTCTCTATAGATACTTGAAGGTAAACTTATGGAAAACTTAGTGTTGTATTTTTAATCCTTAGTTATAAACACAAAAAATTTTATGATTTTTCAACTTCAAATATTTCGCAAATATTCATAATTTTGACGAATTTTTGTCAAAATTTGAACTTCAAATGCTTATAAAAAAAAATTGTGCCTATGTATTCTTATAATTTTTTAATCACTATAAGAATAACATATGAGGAACTTTGTATTAAATTTTCAAGTATTTTGATAGGGCCAAAAAAATTTTATCGACACTTCAAAAATATTTTTTCAGAAAAATTGAAAATTTCAGTTGTCTATAAATAGCTCAAAAAAAGTCAAAATATTTTGAAATTTAAATCACGTAAAAAAACGCGAATCTTAATAACTGGTAAAATTTTCAAGTATCTACGACTTATACTTTTTGAATAATAACAAATATCAAAAATCGTTTGAGGCTAAACTGTTATTTAACGCGGTTTTTGTAAAAATTTAAATTTCAAACACTCATAAAAATTTTTTGTCTGAATCCGGTAGAGTTTTTTTTACAGATATTTGAAGAAAAATGTATGAAGAACCTTGTACCAAATTTTCAAAACTTAGTTATAAAAGAAAAAAATTTTATGATTTTTCAACTTCAAAATTACTTGCAAATTTTCGCGTTTTCGACAGATTTCGTAAAAATTTGAACTAAAAACGCTTATAAAAAAAAATTGTGACTAACGATTTTTAATTTTTTTTAGCTACATTAAAAACAACTCATAAGGAACCTTGTATTAAATTTTCAAAACATTTTGGTCATCCAAAAATTTTTTATCGACACTTTAAAAAAAATTTCTCAAAAAAATCGAAAATTTCAGTGGTCTATAAATAACTCAAAAAAAGTCAAAACTTTTTGAAAATTTAACTATATACGGATACCACTGACATTAACATTTGGTGAAAATTTCAAGTATTTTCAGTGATTAGTTTTTGAATTACAACCATAAAAAAAAATCGATTTGGTCGAAAACTGGTTTTGCGTAAAAATTGCCGTTTTTTCCGTCATTTTTTTTTTGTTTTTCTCGATTTTTTTGAAAACTGTTGGAAAATGTTAACTTTTTACCTCTATAATGCACCAAGGATATTCACTTTTACATCGGAAACCACCCCCATTGTTTGAAATTGGAGCATTATTTCGACTAGTTATGCTGTACACAGACACAAAAACAAAAAAAAAAAAAAAAAAAAAAAAAAAAACACACACCATTGTAAAATCAATACATTCATCACTTCGTTCAGAATCTAAAAATATAGTTAGTGAGTTTTTTCATTAGTTGAACAATGTTTTATTTTTAAATAATTTCCAAGGATTTTTTTTAGATGCACTATGAATCATGATCATTTAAAGCTAATCTAATTACAACATAATTAAATCTGATTGTTTATTTATACATTTGGATTTAATGTGTTATACCTTATAGGCAACACTATGTATTCCTAACCTAATCAAACAATGTGGAGTACACTGGGTAATTCCAAAATTGAAAATTTTAATAACTCTTTTAAAAATCCATTTGATTGCGATAGAAAAGTATGTCTTCTCAGATGCGCCACACTTATTGAGAACAGTACGAAATAGATTATATAACAAAAAAAATCTTAAAAGTAAGACATAAAATAATATCATCCTTTGATAAAAAAAAACTATCTTTAGCTTTATTACAACTTTACCTCAGCTTTAATATTAACAATCACATCATCTATATTTTCTTTAGATTCATTGAGATAAAGCTCCAATAAATTGGGAATTTTATAAAAAAAATTTTGAGTATGATTCCAAAAGTCTTTTAAAAGTTTTCCCAAAGTTAACATCAAATCACTCTGATTTAAATAATTTAACTAAGATGAAGGTTAAATATGCATTTCAAGTAAGTTATGAAATATATCACTATTTATAATAAATTATTTTAAAAATATTAACCAATGAACTATTTATATTTTGTCTCCTTAAATAGATGTTTAGAAAATGGAATACATTTTTAAATGTGTACTTTTGTCTATTATAATATAAGAAAAAAATTTGATATATTTATAGTTTCGATTAATAATAAAACTAATTAATAGGTATACTTGTAGAAATAAACTATTTTTTCTTTTAAGACTTATTAATTATTATAGATCAATAATCGAGGAAATAAAATGCGTAAACTAAAATAAGACAATATCGGTTAAGATTATATGATTGAGCATTGACCTTATTTCACTATTGTTCAAAAAATATAGATAATATTTAGTAACTACACTCTACAGTAATTTGTATTTATTATATTATTATTATATTTAAATAGGTATAGCAATACTTCCAGTAGCGGTGCTACTAGATTTAGATTATATTGATTATAAAATTTGTCAAGTCCTATGTGTGTTAATTTCTCAGTATTCGGTGCTACAGTGTGCTTTCGTGTATTATATGTTTCTCTGTGCTTTGTTTTAAATAGTGTTATACTGTTATGGATATTCTAGATATTTTTGAAAGTCAGAATAAGGGCAAAGAAAAGTTGGCATTCAAAAAGTATATGTATGTTGTACACAAAGAGTCAGTGGCGTATACAAGGGTGGTATTTGGTGGATATGACACCCCCCTTGAGCCGTATCATAATATTATATTACAAAAAATATACATAATTATATACATATATATATATATATATGTGTGTGTATATAATAAAATAAGAACATAGATAAATCGTAAATACAATATGAAATATAAAATAATATGTATACATATTAATTAATTAAAATAAAAGTTTTAGTTTGTACATATTAGGTATGTATAATATTTAATGTTTATAATTAACACCCCCTTCAGAAAATCCTAGCTACGCCACTGCAAAGATAGTGTATAAATTTCATAAGGTGGAAATGCTGCAAAATAAATAGTCACAAGTGTCCGTGTATTTTAAAAACTTCCCAAGATAAAAACCGTATAATTAAAATTGATCATGAACATAACCATATTTTGTGTCAAAATGAAATTTATGCCACAAAAATTAAAATTAAAACACGGGCTAAAATAACGAAGTCTACTCCGGAACAGTTGTTTTCAGAAACTATGACGAGTCTTTTGGAAAGTATTCTTAAAGAACTTCCGAAAAAAAAATCTATAAAAAAAATAATTCAAGATCAAAGAACTCAGAGTTTTTCAATAGTACCTGAAAATCTAACAGATTTAAAAATAGAAAGTATGTAATTTGAATATTGACAATTAATACAATATTATTTATTTATTTATTTATTTATTTATTATTAATATACGGAGCAAAACTCGGTCTAACAGGCCACAATATTTATAAATTATATCTACAAAATAATTTGCAAATACTCATGATTTTGACGAATTTGTCGAAATTTGAACTTCAAATGCTAATAAAAAAAAATTGTGCCTATGTGTTTTTATAATTTTTTAATCACTATAAGAATAACATAAGAGGAGCTTTGTATTAAATTTTCAAGTATTTTTATTGGGCCAAAAAAATTTAATCGACACTTCAAAAAAAAAAAATTTCCAGAAAAATTGAAAATTTCAGTTGTCTATAAATAGCTCAAAAAAAAAATTCAAAATATTTTGAAAATTAAATCATGTCAAGGAAATGCCAATCTTAAATACTGGTGAAACTTTCAAGTTTCTACGACTTATACTTTTTAAATAATTACAAATATTTAAAATCGTTTGAGGATAAATCATTATCGTTACGCGATTTCGTTAAAATTTAGAATTCAAACGCACTTAAAACTTTTCCTATAATGATGCTTCGAGTTTTCTCTATAGATACTTGAAGGTAAACTTATGGAAAACTTAGTGTTGTATTTTTAATCCTTAGTTATAAACACAAAAAATTTTATGATTTTTCAACTTCAAATATTTCGCAAATATTCATAATTTTGACGAATTTTTGTCAAAATTTGAACTTCAAATGCTTATAAAAAAAAATTGTGCCTATGTATTCTTATAATTTTTTAATCACTATAAGAATAACATATGAGGAACTTTGTATTAAATTTTCAAGTATTTTGATAGGGCCAAAAAAATTTTATCGACACTTCAAAAATATTTTTTCAGAAAAATTGAAAATTTCAGTTGTCTATAAATAGCTCAAAAAAAGTCAAAATATTTTGAAATTTAAATCACGTAAAAAAAACGCGAATCTTAATAACTGGTAAAATTTTCAAGTATCTACGACTTATACTTTTTGAATAATAACAAATATCAAAAATCGTTTGAGGCTAAACTGTTATTTAACGCGGTTTTTGTAAAAATTTAAATTTCAAACACTCATAAAAATTTTTTGTCTGAATCCGGTAGAGTTTTTTTTACAGATATTTGAAGAAAAATGTATGAAGAACCTTGTACCAAATTTTCAAAACTTAGTTATAAAAGAAAAAAATTTTATGATTTTTCAACTTCAAAATTACTTGCAAATTTTCGCGTTTTCGACAGATTTCGTAAAAATTTGAACTAAAAACGCTTATAAAAAAAAATTGTGACTAACGATTTTTAATTTTTTTTAGCTACATTAAAAACAACTCATAAGGAACCTTGTATTAAATTTTCAAAACATTTTGGTCATCCAAAAATTTTTTATCGACACTTTAAAAAAAATTTCTCAAAAAAATCGAAAATTTCAGTGGTCTATAAATAACTCAAAAAAAGTCAAAACTTTTTGAAAATTTAACTATATACGGATACCACTGACATTAACATTTGGTGAAAATTTCAAGTATTTTCAGTGATTAGTTTTTGAATTACAACCATAAAAAAAAATCGATTTGGTCGAAAACTGGTTTTGCGTAAAAATTGCCGTTTTTCCGTCATTTTTTTTTTGTTTTTCTCGATTTTTTTGAAAACTGTTGGAAAATGTTAACTTTTTACCTCTATAATGCACCAAGGATATTCACTTTTACATCGGAAACCACCCCCATTGTTTGAAATTGGAGCATTATTTCGACTAGTTATGCTGTACACAGACACAAAAACAAAAAAAAAAAAAAAAAAAAAAAAAACACACACCATTGTAAAATCAATACATTCATCACTTCGTTCAGAATCTAAAAATATAGTTAGTGAGTTTTTTCATTAGTTGAACAATGTTTTATTTTTAAATAATTTCCAAGGATTTTTTTTAGATGCACTATGAATCATGATCATTTAAAGCTAATCTAATTACAACATAATTAAATCTGATTGTTTATTTATACATTTGGATTTAATGTGTTATACCTTATAGGCAACACTATGTATTCCTAACCTAATCAAACAATGTGGAGTACACTGGGTAAATTCCAAAATTGAAAATTTTAATAACTCTTTTAAAAATCCATTTGATTGCGATAGAAAAGTATGTCTTCTCAGATGCGCCACACTTATTGAGAACAGTACGAAATAGATTATATAACAAAAAAAATCTTAAAAGTAAGACATAAAATAATATCATCCTTTGATAAAAAAAAACTATCTTTAGCTTTATTACAACTTTACCTCAGCTTTAATATTAACAATCACATCATCTATATTTTCTTTAGATTCATTGAGATAAAGCTCCAATAAATTGGGAATTTTATAAAAAAAATTTTGAGTATGATTCCAAAAGTCTTTTAAAAGTTTTCCCAAAGTTAACATCAAATCACTCTGATTTAAATAATTTAACTAAGATGAAGGTTAAATATGCATTTCAAGTAAGTTATGAAATATATCACTATTTATAATAAATTATTTTAAAAATATTAACCAATGAACTATTTATATTTTGTCTCCTTAAATAGATGTTTAGAAAATGGAATACATTTTTAAATGTGTACTTTTGTCTATTATAATATAAGAAAAAAATTTGATATATTTATAGTTTCGATTAATAATAAAACTAATTAATAGGTATACTTGTAGAAATAAACTATTTTTTCTTTTAAGACTTATTAATTATTATAGATCAATAATCGAGGAAATAAAATGCGTAAACTAAAATAAGACAATATCGGTTAAGATTATATGATTGAGCATTGACCTTATTTCACTATTGTTCAAAAAATATAGATAATATTTAGTAACTACACTCTACAGTAATTTGTATTTATTATATTATTATTATATTTAAATAGGTATAGCAATACTTCCAGTAGCGGTGCTACTAGATTTAGATTATATTGATTATAAAATTTGTCAAGTCCTATGTGTGTTAATTTCTCAGTATTCGGTGCTACAGTGTGCTTTCGTGTATTATATGTTTCTCTGTGCTTTGTTTTAAATAGTGTTATACTGTTATGGATATTCTAGATATTTTTGAAAGTCAGAATAAGGGCAAAGAAAAGTTGGCATTCAAAAAGTATATGTATGTTGTACACAAAGAGTCAGTGGCGTATACAAGGGTGGTATTTGGTGGATATGACACCCCCCTTGAGCCGTATCATAATATTATATTACAAAAAATATACATAATTATATACATATATATATATATATATATGTGTGTATATAATAAAATAAGAACATAGATAAATCGTAAATACAATATGAAATATAAAATAATATGTATACATATTAATTAATTAAAATAAAAGTTTTAGTTTGTACATATTAGGTATGTATAATATTTAATGTTTATAATTAACACCCCCTTCAGAAAATCCTAGCTACGCCACTGCAAAGATAGTGTATAAATTTCATAAGGTGGAAATGCTGCAAAATAAATAGTCACAAGTGTCCGTGTATTTTAAAAACTTCCCAAGATAAAAACCGTATAATTAAAATTGATCATGAACATAACCATATTTTGTGTCAAAATGAAATTTATGCCACAAAAATTAAAATTAAAACACGGGCTAAAATAACGAAGTCTACTCCGGAACAGTTGTTTTCAGAAACTATGACGAGTCTTTTGGAAAGTATTCTTAAAGAACTTCCGGAAAAAAAATCTATAAAAAAAATAATTCAAGATCAAAGAACTCAGAGTTTTTCAATAGTACCTGAAAATCTAACAGATTTAAAAATAGAAAGTATGTAATTTGAATATTGACAATTAATACAATATTATTTATTTATTTATTTATTTATTTATTATTAATATACGGAGCAAAACTCGGTCTAACAGGCCACAATATTTATAAATTATATCTACAAAATAATTTGCAAATACTCATGATTTTGACGAATTTGTCGAAATTTGAACTTCAAATGCTAATAAAAAAAAATTGTGCCTATGTGTTTTTATAATTTTTTAATCACTATAAGAATAACATAAGAGGAGCTTTGTATTAAATTTTCAAGTATTTTTATTGGGCCAAAAAAATTTAATCGACACTTCAAAAAAAAAAAAATTTCCAGAAAAATTGAAAATTTCAGTTGTCTATAAATAGCTCAAAAAAAAAATTCAAAATATTTTGAAAATTAAATCATGTCAAGGAAATGCCAATCTTAAATACTGGTGAAACTTTCAAGTTTCTACGACTTATACTTTTTAAATAATTACAAATATTTAAAATCGTTTGAGGATAAATCATTATCGTTACGCGATTTCGTTAAAATTTAGAATTCAAACGCACTTAAAACTTTTCCTATAATGATGCTTCGAGTTTTCTCTATAGCTACTTGAAGAAAAACCTATGGAAAACTTAGTTTTGTATTTTTAATCCTTAGTAGTTATAAACACAACAAATTTTATGATTTTTCAACTTCAAAATTACTTGCAAATTTTCGCGTTTTCGACAGATTTCATAAAAATTTGAACTATAAACGCTTATAAAAAAAAATTGTGACCAACGATTTTTAATTTTTTTTTAGCTTCAATAAGAACAACTCATAAGGAACCTTGTATTAAATTTTCAAGTTTTTTTGGTCATCCAAAAATTTTTTACCGACACTTCAAAAAAAAAATTCGCATAAAAATCGAAAATTTCAGTGGTCGGTAAATAACTCAAAAAACAAATTTAACTGTATATAGATAACACTAACATAACATAACCATTTGGTGAAAATTTCAAGTATTTACAGTGATTAATTTTTGAATTACAACCATATAAAAAAATCGATTCGGTCGAAAACTGGTTTTACGTAAAAATTCCCGTTTTTCCGTCATTTTTTTTTTGTTTTTCTCGATTTTTTTGAAACTGTTGGAAAATGTTTACTTTTTACCTCTATGATGTACCATGAATATTCACTTTTCCATCGGAAACCACCCCCGAAGTTTGAAATTGAAGCATTATTTCGACTAGTTATGCTGTACACAGACACACAAAAAAAAAACATGCATCATTGTAAAATCAGTACATTCATCACTCCGTTCAGAATCTAAAACAAGTTTATTCTAATTTATATTTAATATTTTTTTTTAAGTTAAAATTTTTTTTGGTGGGCTTTGAACTCAGAGTAATCAATGGTTAAATATTAAATTACATCATTAATCAATGACTAAATATTATACATATAATATATAAATAAATATATATATATATACCATATATTATCATCATAAAATGTTATTTTACAATATAATTTAATATAAAATAAGTATTTCTACTAAATTTCCAAAATTACAAATAAATTTCAACGGACGTGCAAGCCCTTAAAATAGCCAGGCCCTTGTACTCAAGGTCCATTAATTCCCCCCCCCCTTTTGTGGGGCTCCGTAAGTAAGTGTTAAAATTATCAATAAAAATAGTAATTTAGTATTTACATGAATAATTATGATTAAAATAAGGTATTTTATTTTTTAATAATCTCAATTCAACATTTTATTAATAAATAACTTATAGTCATATATTAAGTAACTTAAAATAATTATAATAATTTACATATTAATGGAAATATTATTTGATTAACCATCTCCCCTAAAAAATAAAAATTGTTCCAGCTACGGCCTTGATTGTATTTTCCTGTATAATAAGTAATATAATTATTTGTTCTCAAACGATTTTAGTTTTTTTGATAATTCATAAACGAATAACTATAAACACTTGAAATATTCACGAAATGTTTATACTAGCTATTTCTATATATAACTAAACATTTTGTATTTTTTAAGTTATTTATGAACATTTGAAAAAAAATACATTTTCTATTAATGAAGATTAAAAAATTTACATCGAGTTTTGCTTGAAAATTTAATACAACATTTCATTTTTATTAATTTGTTTAAATAAATATACAATTTGATCAAAATGTTCCCTTCAAATACTTGTAAAAGTATAAAAGAATATTTAGCCTGGTGGGTACTTTAAATATTTTTAAACTTCTATAAGAAGTAATAAAAACAATTTACAATACTTCATAATTTTAAGTAATTCAAAAATATTCTAAATATTTAAAAAAAAATGTATCATGTGTATAAATAATAATTTTAACATTTGATTAGAATGTAGAGACATAAAGTATCTATGGTTACAATTTTTTTTTAATTACAACCAATCAACCAAATATATCAAAAATTGTTTAAAGAGGAAAAGTTATTTTACGATTACCTGTTAAACATTTGAACTTAAAAAACATTAAAACTTGAATTGACTTTTCAATAAGCTTTTTTTTAGAATAAGTCATAAGAAATGTTGAATTTAAACCTTTAATTTTTTTCTTAATAAACAATTTTTTTTTAAATTTGTTGTATGGTTTGGCCTAAATTCATTAAAATTCTAATTTTAAATGCTTTCAAAAAATAAATTTTATATATTTTATGACATGTGAATAACTTGTGAAAAATCTTGTATTAAATGTTCAATTTTTTAGCTGTTAAAATTGATATTTTATACATTTTTAACTACAAAATAGTTAGCTACGTATTTTCATGATTTCAAAAAAAAAAAAAAAGAATTGAAATCTTATAAGATTATAAGACCAATAGTATACTGGTGAATATTCAATTTCATAAAAATGTGATCATATTAACTATAGAGTTATATATTTACTATAGAGATTTTTTTAAACGAGGGTATGTATTTTTCCTTAATTTTTTTAACGTATGTTATAGTTATGGCTAACGCACGCATGCATATAGAACTCGTAGCGCGCACGACGCACCCAAGCACGCAGAATTACAGCACATGCTACCGTATTAATGAATAAGAAATAATGACCCGTCTAATAGTGCGGGTTGTTGGTGGGAGTTGAGCAGAAACGGGCAAAAACCAGTCAACCAACTAATTATTGTCTTTTGAGACAGACTATAAGGATTATTAGATTTATAAGGACGTTTTACATAATGTATAATTTAGCAATAGTTTATTTTTATTTTTTTATTAATACCAGGGAATTTTCAAGATATAAAAAAAATGAAAATGAATTCATTATACCAAATCATGATGAACCTGTAATGTAAGTTAAATATTATTTTTATAATTATTTTTTTTTTCATTGTGTATTATGTGTTTAGTGTCGAAGAGCAATTAGTTCCAGTTCCAGTGGATTTAAATGAGACATTTAGGCTGATTGACGAAATAATTAGAGATACAATGTAAAGCACTTTAACATTATTTACCTATATTTATTTTTAATTTATAATATTTTGTGTTTAGAAGTGAAGAGCAAGTTTCACCGCCATTAAATAGGTTAGAAGTACTAATAGGTACGAGAATCCGAAATGAAGAACCACATATTATATCTGAATCAATTGACGACGATTTTATAACGTAAGTTTGTTTATTATTTTTCATTTTCATTTTCTTCTTCTAACATTTAAAACATTTTATAGTAATGAAGACGACAACAACAATGACGAGTTATAAAATCAAACTCTGTTTTATCTGTTGTTTTATTTTTATAATATATTATTTTAACAATTAATCAGATTATAAGTTTTAACATAATTTTGTTAAGAGAGAATAAGAATATTAAAAATACAATCAAACTATTACTAATTTGTGTTATGTAAAATTTTTAAAAACTAATTTTTTTGTAGTTTGAATAAAATAAAATATATACTGATAATATATTGTTATTATTAAATAAAAAAGTACTCCTTTTTTATTTTATAATTAAAAATAAATTTGATTATGTTGTGTGCATTTAATGTATTATAATGTCTACATAAGGAGACATTTGTTAGGTATACAGCGTTGTTGTAAATGACATATATATTTAGCTTGTATAACTATACATTTTGTTATAATAGATAATTATGAATGTATTTTACCAGTTTTAAAAATAATATAGAAATACATAGGTATTAACTTATTATTTATTGATTATTATCATAATATAAAGAAATATATTATATTTCAAAAAGTAAGATACCTCCTTTTACTTAACCTTACTTTAATTTTAACAGTTATGCGTAAAACACATAATATCTATGATAAATATTAGTTTAATTGCTTCGTATAATTTACTATTGAATGAATTTTATAAAAAATTTACACAATTTGTATTATTTACATAGATATCTAAGTAATTATACAATAATTACAAATCAAACTATGTTATTTCACAGATTTGATGATCTATAATATATATATTAATTATTAGTATAATTAATATTTAGGTATAAGCAGTAACTTTAATTAATGTTTAGTTCGTGGTAGGTATACATAGTAATTAAAAATATTACAGCGGCATTTAAGTCAAGTACTTTATGTTAATGCGATGTATCACAGACGAACGTTCATAAAGTTTATACAGAAAAATTGCGCTCGAAAATATGAGAAATAATTTTCGGCCATCCACCGATTATTATAAGTGTGCGTGGCTTGAAAAGTTGTACATAGGGAATAGGTAATCTATATGCACTCTATGATCAGTAAAACATATTACTTGTCCGCAACCTTCCCCTTTTCGTAAACTTTTTTAATAGCATGACTAGCATTGATGGGATGTACTTGATAACTATGATGTATATCAGAGCTTGGATTTAATTTCAAATATCGATAAAAATAGTTAAAAACTTTAAAAAAAAATCAAGTTATATCAAATTCCAAAATTTTTGTTAAAATATTCAAAATTTATAATATTAACATTGAAAATGTATATATGATTTTCAAAATTTATACCGAAATTAAAAAAAAAAACACTGCATTATTGTGTCCCTGTAACTCGTAAGTCTTAAGTACCTCTACTAAGTCTGGGGTTCGACTCGTACATTATTTAAGCATTAGACCGCAATTCATTTACACCAAACACAATATAAACCTGTATAATGGGTTTGAAAAAAGCCTGTAGTTTATGTCTTTGTATCAAGTAAAATATAATTAAACTTAAATAGTTTTTTAAATAGATATTTAAAATACTTATAATTCTTTTTTGTAGATATGATTAGTTAATTGTACTTTAAACTATGAATAAACTATTGCCGGATTAACTAGGCAATAACAAAAAACACTCAAAAAAACATTGATGTAACATTAACTATAGACGTAAATGAGCTATTAAACACCCATTTAAAAATTAGTTATTTCTTATAATAATTATTGTCCCTCCTTCATTCCTTTAGAAACCTTCGATTGCGCTATTGAATGCTATCATCATTATGTATAATGAGTCATTAATGGTTATACGTACTACAATTTAATAATATACAATCGATTCCGCTTAAGAAAGACAACCGCTTATTCTGGACAATTCTTCAATTACGAAAACAAATTTATGTTTGTAGGGTAAACGATCACCATTTATCCGGATAACTGGGACATTTTTATCGAGTATATTAAAAGATCTAAGTCTGATATTTATGATCGACTCCCGTAATCGATTATTAGATTAAATTTATGTTAAATACATTTTTTCTTATCGTATGTTCAAATGTGATGGATTTAACTATTTGGCAGATATAGAAGTATACTTAAATAAATACAAATAAGTAATCATTATAGTATTTTTCATTATTAATATTGTAGGTATAAACGATATGTTGACTAAGTATTTAACATTACAATTAATTGATCTTATTTGTCGTCATAGGTATAAAATGGCATTTTACTTCGTTTCCATATTATATCACGTCTTTTAAAGATTTAATCATTACTAAATATATTTATTTTTTAACTTGGCTTTTTTTTACACGGAGTTATAATGAAGTGTTTTTGGTGTGATATCTGCTATTTTTTTTATAAAATAAAACACACCCATTATAGTGATCTACTCTATGTCAGAAGTTCACTCAATATTTACTGTACATCAGTGTTACCACTTGATCACCTTTTTTTTATATTTTATAGGTATGTATTATAATGTATTGTTTTTAATATCGATTCGGAGAAATGCGTAAAAAGTGTTCGGGAAAATTTCATTTCGGCTGACTACATTATAAAACCTTATACAGCTATTATATAGTTCCCAAGCAGTACAATTTACGTTTAAAATTATTAAAATTAACAAATTTAAGTAACTAAAATATATAATCGAAATGTAAGATGAATTAAAGTTCACATATGAACAAAATTGTGCTCACCTCTAGAAGTAGGTCTGTGTGTCACCTACGCTCCGTCCAACTATCTGGTCGGACACTCCTATCATCAATATAGTAATCAGTGGCGGCTCGTGTGTTTGAAAGTGAGAGGACGATATAAAATTGCTTATTTATGGAAATTTATTCAAAGTATCAAACACAATTAGTATTAATAATAGTTATTTAATATGTATAAATTATTATATAATAATTATATATTTAGGTATATTTAGTTATTATGTTACGACCGTACAAAGTAATTAATAAACATACGCAAATTCGAAATCCATGCACTTGTCGCGCGATTAAAATCATTGCCACGGCGAGGCGGCAGTATTATTATTATGTTCCCCTTCTTAGTTTTTGTATTCGGATCATAGTTTTGACGAGCGACTTTTAACATCGCCCAAGCATCACACATTCACTGCTCGCGGGTCCCATAAAATTGTTATTTGTTATCGATTCTCAAAAGCTACAGACCCTACAGTGTTGAATGATTTATTTTTAAACTCCCATTATTTGATAATGTTTTCATAATATTTATTAGTATAAGTATAGGGAACACAATTTTTTATTTTTGACAATATTATACTACAATATGAATTTGAAATTTGATATTAAACTTATAAATTAGTAATAAATGATAATTTTAAAAGGGGGGCGATCGCGCAATCGCCCCTATCTACAAGCCGCTACTGACAATAATAAAATATAATTTTTTTTAGTAAGTTGTTAGTATTCAGAAGGCTGAATGAGTCAAGTTGTTTTTAGTTTTTATATAATTTACTAAGTTATAAATTGTTATAGCAAGAGTATAACGTTATAATATAATTATAAATTATTTATATTAATTTATTTTAATTGTTGTTGATGAGTATGTTTCAATTGGTTTTATCAACAAAGAGTTGTGTTGGTGAATATATTATTTAAAATATTAAGCCCAATGTCTGTGAAATGTTGTCACCCAGGTACCCCCCTAAATCATGCACTGATCGGACAAACTAACATACATTATAGTGAGAGGCATTTTTCTTGTTTTCTAAAAATGTCCGTTTAAATGATATTAAGATAGATCGTACACCACTCTAGCGAGTCTATCATCGATGTAGTGGTGATGAGTGATGACGACTGTAAACCAGTATGCTATTAGGTATCGTGCTGTTCCTTGTTTTGTTTTTATTATTATCTACGAGTACTTGTCTTATACTTGGAAACGTGCTCGGTTTAGGGGAAAAAACGAATATCAAGTATTTTAAAGTAGTAAACATTTTATTTGAAGCGTGATTCACATACAATATACATGTATTATATTATAGAATAAATACGATAAATATTTAGTGGTTGAAATACGTAGGTACTGTTTTTTAAGATTTTATAATAATAAGAATGGCTCGTAATGAATGCTCTTAAAAATTAAATTAACTAAATATATATTATATGAACCTTAAAAAATACAAATATTATTTAAAAATATCTACCTATCATTTTTTTCTAATAGATAATTATTAATTTTTAATAATACATTTTTCAATCATAAACAACAAACAGCAGAACCGATATTTTTATTTTTTTATCCATACCAATATTCCAATATTAATACAATTATATTGACTGTCTAAAGTCTGAATATAATATTTATTTAGCAAAAATATCATTACCTATAGACTTAATTTACATATAAATACAAATTAAAGCCAATACCTACATAAATATAAATTATACCCGGGTTGCAATTTACAAGTAAAATTTAGAATCGGATGCAATTCACAGCGATCCACTAATAAAAAATAACACATATTATGAACGTCAGGTCCTAATTTGACAATTTAGAGAAAGTATATACGGAGTATGTGTATAAAAACCCTATAGTTAAAGTAGTAACTAAAAAAGTGAAGGTTTAGGGATTATTAATAGTATTAATGGTGTTAAAATATAATATTTTAAGATAAACTAAAGAACAATAATAATAAATTATATCTAACATCCGTATTAAAATATAGTAGGTACCTATATACCTATATTTGACCAAATCCACACACTGACATAACCATATCGTGTTTTACTGTTTATAACTATTGTCTGTTATTAGAACATTAATGCAATTTATACCTTATTAGTTATTAAGCTCAAAACTAACAGAATTTAAAGAAAAATATTTTATTTATTATTATTTCTACTTTAAAAATATATAAAATGGGACAAATAGACAACAATAAACATTAATTACACTATTAGAATTTAAATTATTTCCAATATAACTTTAAATCTCAAAATTTTTATTTATTCATTGAGTTATTGAATAAATTAATACCTAACATGAATAACATGATTAATAATGTTCATATTTACAATTTTTTATTTTATATGTTCTTTCAAATTATATTTTATTATTATTATACGTGGATTAGTGATTATATTATTTCTATATAAAAATGAGTACATAGGTAGATAGTTAAGTGTTTATTATATTAAGTTTAATATACTAATAATTTATTGTACACATCTACAATTATTAATCAATGATGATATCATTGATAATTGACACTATTATAACATGACATTTGAAAGTGTCAATAATGTCATAGTGTTTATAAAATATAATAATATATAGGTTCAAGTATACCTGCACGAATATTTTAAATTATTACAAAATAACTATAACTGTTATTCTTTGTTGTTAATTTCATTTCATTATATTTCAACTTAAAAAGTCTTTAAATAAAACTTGGTTTCTAATGTCTTATATTTTTCACATTTTATAGTAACAGTATAAAAACTGTAAACTACAGTAAAAACCCTTGTATTAAATTATCCAGCTTTAGCTATATGAAAATCAAACACAATATATTTTTAACTAAAAAATAATGTGAAAATAGTCAAGATTAAGATTTATTTTGTTAAAATAAAATTCAAAATTCAAATGCTTATAAAAAATTTTAAAATCAAACAAGTAATAATGTTTATCAAATTATTATTTGATACATTAGCCAGTAAACTTACATTTAATAATAGTAATAGTTTATTACAACAGTAAAGTTGTATACTTATTTAACAATAGCCACACGTCGCAGACGTTAGCCGGATCTCAAAGAATGATAGTTATATTAGAGTGGTCTGATTTTAAGAAATAACTGTTTAATATAAATTATAGCTATCCAGAAATAAAGGGTCGTACCGTTTACACAATATTCAACTGTACGTGTACTGTGCATAGTGCATACAGCATAAATGCATAATCTATTATTCTTTACGAAACGAAAAAAATATTTCGTTGGCATGCCATTTAAAATTGACGCCAATTTACTTTATTTCTCGCTATGATATGCAATAAACTTCTTTTAACATTTATCTACATATTATTATATCCAACCAAAACTTATAATATTGTTAAAACATTATCATCTCATTCATCTTCAAAATATAATTTTTGGGATACACGATTTAGCCATTATATATAGATATAGAACTATAGACGGTACATAACTATAGTAGCTATAGTAGATACGTGTAAGTTACAACGAAAGACCATTATTTTAACATTAAATCCAAAATAGCCAATAGGTGAAATGCTTCATCAAAAAAATATAGTCATATATAACGTTACGATTACGGCGTTTATAAAGTATTAAGTGTTATTTATAATAATACATTGGTTTGAGAAATGAAATAAAAAGTAGAATAATTCATAAAAAAAGGTGAATCCGAAATAATAAGTACCAAAAAACTTAAGTATAATAATATAATTTATTAAAGATTGTTTAAGCATGTAATTTTAGAGGAGTAGGTAAAATAAAATATGTTAATGCGTATTTTTTGTTTTAAAATCATTATATCATTTTTTTCATACATTACAGTAAGAATTTATTTAGTAAGTATTTATTTTCAATTTCAAATACTGATCACAGTTCCTGTTAGTTGTTACACCTTTTGAAGATAAAAGATCATTTTTTACAATTAAATACAGAAGAAACTTTATACCCTAATTAAAACTAAGTTGATTAAAGGCTCTTAACGTGCAGTATGATATCAATTTGAAGCCAGAAGAAAAAATACGTTGCTTAGCTATTTCAAAACATCCTTTGAACTTCATACATTATAATTTTTTTTTAATTTACTTGTTTTTTGTTAATAACATTTTTTCTTATTTATACAAAAACACACTATTTACATTAACGGTAGGTACATCGTTTATGATATTGATTATAATAATTAAAATAAATTTACTATTTTTATTTAAAATAATAATTGTTATTTTTTATAATATTTGCCCCTTAAAATACTTATAGTTGCACTATTGAATTCTATCATCATTATATATAATGAGTAATTATTATTAGTCATTATTAATAATCACTATACGCATTACAATATAATAATATATTTAAACTGCTTCGAACAGCTTATTATTGTTACTAGGCAGTAGTCACACCAATACAAATAAAGCTGATAAAATAATATATTAAATTTGGATTTACATTGTTAATCAATCGACTTACAACCGTATGTGGGATTGCTTACAATTTTCAAGGTTCCAGGACATTTGCGGTCGGCTCCTTTTACGTGCTGTTTGCGGTCAATTTATTTTTATCTACTTGATAGATAAATATTAAATTATGCAATTATGTATAATAATATACTATATTGATAGGTTAGGCTTTTCCAAGCTTAGGACTGGCAGTAATTTTTACTGGCGCGTTTAAAAGATTATTATTTATTATTATTATTATTTTCATTATTATTATATAACTTATTCTAGCTTTTGTATATTGAATATATGATGTTCGAGTATTTTTTCAAATTTTTGTCCAGTTCATACCTAGCTTATGTTTTTTAATTCTTTGGTCTAATTGTATAAATGTCTTTTTTATCCTTTTACCTTCCGTGTTCATATACATATAAGTATATAACAAATTAGAATATGGCCAAAATTTCAAAGTCTAATGTAAATGATTCAGGATTTATTATGTAGTAGGTACCTATATTGGTAACCGTTGTGTACTGCTAAAGCACTGGTTTTAGCGATTTCCAAAATTTTGTAAGAATCATTCATTTTAAAAATACCATGTACCGAACTCTATACTATACTGAAGACAGAGTAGCTAAATGTTATCGACGGATATCGATGCTGTTTAACTGTATAATTGACATAATACAATTTTTCAACACTTCATTTGTAATGAAACCTATAAACAACCATTTATTTAGCAATTATTTAATATACATAATATAATATATCTATAATATATACCTGTGGTTTGATAATCAGGTAGGTAGATTGAAATAATCTGACTGTAAACGGCACGAAAAAGGTGCCGACCGCATCGGTGCCACACCAATTTTCGAGTATTGATTATATTATACAATGATATAGCATGTATCAATATTCATTTATTATACAATGTAATATTATACATATATATATTATGACTTATGATATTAGTTAAATATAATGTTTATCGTATACTTAAGTATATAATATGCGTAACCGTTCAAATGTTCAAACATATTTATGTTTATATATTGTTAACAACAGTACATACAAAACAAAGTATAGATATGTTTGTTTAATTGTCGAACCACGATATTTTATTATCGTTAAATTTTTAAAAATAATTAACTAACTCATTTCGGTTAAAACGTTGCCAGATAACAGAATCATCAGTATAATTTTAATAGCTTATACCAACAAAGATTTTATTTTTGATTTAATGACCATGGTCAAAGTACACATTTTGTTCAATTCCAATTTGAATCGAAAAATTAAACACTAAAACTATTAATCATTCTTGTTAAATTGAATTAATTGTATTGTATAATATAATCACTACAGTAAATATAATTATTAATGACTACGATTTCTGGCAGATTGATAAAATTATATTCAAACTAATAGTTAATACGCCTATGCTATCGCGTAATTTTAAGGAAGAAAAGATGTTTTTCGTAGAATTATCTTTAGTAATAATAGGCATATTTTTGAGCGTATATGTGTAAACAATCTTCAGTCTATCTAAGTATCAAACACTCACAAATCTCACATATAGTAAATTTAAGTACACAGCACATAGATAATCCTATAATACAGTGGCGGGCGGCTAGTACATATGTGCGATGGTGCGTTTGCACTCCCTACAGAAATGAACAATTTATAGTACAAATATCAAATATATTTACAAAATAAATAAGAACATATTTTAGTATATAGTATATGTCATATGATACCTACATTAACAAATTAACAATTAAATATATTTTTAATTATTATTAAAATTATTTTCAATTTTTTATAATATCGTTACGTAATCGCGATTTCATTATACGGATCCATGGATAATTACATTTACCCCTATGCAACGCCGCAGCTTGTGCGACATTTTGAATTGCACATAAAATGCCGGTTTCCCGAATAAACTGTAGCCTGTAGGTTTAATAATATTAATATATGAGTAATATCATCACGATGGCGCGGTGGCCATAGAAGTTCATGATGTGCGGTGAATTTTGTCGATCAAATCGGACGGCAACGACATGTTTAATTTTGTATTTTATTATACTATAATAAATAATAATAATATAAACATCAATAATATTATATACAGGTACCTACATAATACTGTCTAATGTCTATAAGCGTAATCATATGAAAATTATATTTAGATTGTGCTACGATTCCTATCGTACTATTCGGGCAGGTGGTAGATTTGAAATTAATTTGTGTAGATTTTTTTTTATAATTTATGTTACCTCTTAATCCTAAATTATTATTATATTATGTTATTATTTTATCATTTTAATTTTTTGTATGATGTAGGTATTATAGTTCTTTAATTTTTTTCATTCCATTCCTGTGCTAACTGTGCCACTGTTATAATACCCGAGGATATGCATTATACATTGTACACTTTGTAGACGATTTTTAAAATTGTATATTTAAAAGAGAGGTTCGGCTCTACAAGTATATGTTCAATGTTGGCTCACGAAAAACGAATAATTTATTTTCATATAGGGTTGTTATAGATTCCATAAAATAATATAGTTATTATAATTGGATATAATAATGATAATAATAATTTCGTCAAAAGATACAAGATACTATTATTTCAAATATTTGGAATGAATAGTATCAAGAAATTTGAATTTGATTTGCAAAATTTTCAAAACTTTAATATATGTAACAATAGTGAAAATTTTTATTGTGTGTGTATTATTAATATCGTTTTTGTAAATAATTTCGTCAAGAATTGTATTTTTACGAATAATAATTCTCCAGATGCAATTTTATGATAAATTTAAGAACCTAAAATTAAATTTTATACTATTTTTTAAAGTTTTTATATAATATTGTACATATATTGTGGCATATTTACATAAAAATAATGTTAATGTGTTAATATTAAAAAATTATCTATATATTATTTTACAACATTTTATGCAACTTATAAAAATTATATAGCAGCAATTACTTTATTTTTTTACATATTATATTATTATATAAATTTTTGTTTTGGCCGAAAAGGGAATCGGTCCTTTTTGAATTTTGTCGAAAAGTGAATCGGCCGAAAAGGGATGGGTACATTTTTAGTTGAAAACTGCTATGCCCATTTTAGACCTCTATTTTATATTTTGTACCGCCTAAATAAGTGTATTAAAAATATATGTAGTTTATATACATCATTTTTGTTTTTATGAAAAACGTTATCAGATTTTCATTTACACATTCAATGTAAGTACTTGAAAACACATTATTTGTATAGTTATGATATATTAATATAGATTTGCAAAATTTAAAACGAATAAAAAATTTTTTTTTGGTACTTATTGTTATCCAACACATGTTAACTTCATTTTTAGTATGAATTGGGGTGAATAGGAACACACATTACTTTATGTTTTGATTTTACAATTTATCAAAATGCCACGAATATATATTAGAACTGTACGTAAAAAGCCATTAGCCAAGTATACATCGGAACAAATTGACGCTGCATTAGGTAACATCGATGCCGGACTGACATATCGTAAGTGTTCTGATAAACATAATATTCCCATTACTGTGTTACATAGACACAATAAATTTAGAAAAGCTAATATAGGTAAACACTTAATAAAAAATAGATTCTGGAAAGATTTTTACATTTCCTGAAAAAGAAGACCTATATTGGCTAGAATTTGAACACATTATAGGCACCGTAAAGCATCCGCAACTTCAAAGAAGGGGTGACATGAAGTTTATGGTTGATTATAACGAATGATAAAAGTATTAAGTTTTGAATTTTTTTTATTAAATGTTTTATATTTTGTTACCTACCCTAAAAATTAATATGTTCTTATTAAAATAAGTTTTAAAATCCGAATTAAAATCAAGACTGATTTGTCAAAGGTATGACTATTATATTTTGTTTTTATTTTATACTATAATTAATAGTTTTATATTTTGTTATTTTATGTACTGTTAATAGAATAACTTTTCAATCTGGAATTAAAATTAAGACTGATTTGTCAAGGGAATGACCATTTTATATTTTGTTTTTATTTTATTATAACACCTGTCATATTGTTTTATGTTCATAAGTTTTTTTTTAAAAATAAAAATTAAGTTCCTATTCACTCTTCGTAATTTATAAAAGGAATATTAATCATTTTTAACGTATCCCCCACGCTGATCCCAATGCTGGGTCAATAGGAACACGTTTTAGGGAAAATATATAAAAATAAATATTGAACTTACATTTTATTAATAGTTCTAAATATATTCATGTGTGTGTTGGTTTTCTAAAACTGTTTTCAGAATATGAAAACTATAAAAATTGTGTGCATAACCTTAAAAAAATCGTTAAAACCGTTCCTATTCACCCCATTTTACGGTACACATGGCCTTCCGGGCAATGTACGAAAAAAGTAGGTGGCAGTTAACGTGATATTATACTAGCTTGTTTACCCGGCTTCGTCCGGGAGGTATTCAACTATTTTATATAAAAAAAAAACGAGGATGAAAAAACTACTATTTTCTTATACTGTACCTTTTTTATTTATTAATTTATATATTATCTCTGACCTCTGTACATATTTCTATTAAGGTTATAATACTTCTTTGTAAACAATATTTTTTGTTCTTTGGTGAGGCTCATACACATATAGATTTTTTGCCGAACTGACACAGGAGCAAGCAACATAAAATTGTTCGTGGGTAAAACAGGGATTCGTGATGTCAAGACCTGCAACCTTCAGTGTCCGTCCCTGTGCCTTATTGATAGACATAGCAAAACAAAGCTTTATAGGTAATTGGACTCGTTTAAATTCGAACGGGTATTCATTAGTAATCATCGGTATTCTAGCTGACGCAGTGCACTTCGTTGCCCGTTAAAAATGCCAATTCTATATAATATGATTCGAATTTTGATTAATTTGTTATTTAATATTCGGTTTGACGGTGTTAAAAACTTAGACATTTTCATTGACCGTTTAGATTCTCAAAAACCTTGTGAAAGCACCACTTTTATATGCGAATTTTGTAAAATGCTTTCTTATTATAGCATAGATATGTATAAATGTACGATTGAACTGCTAGTGCATAATGATGGGACTTTATTGGGAATGTTCCTTCAAGATTCTAGAATGAAAATAGAATTTGAACATTTTCCTGAAGTAAATTTTACGATAAATACAATCTATATCATTAATTTTTATATTTCTTATATTTATATTTAGATGGTTTGTGCTGATGCAACATATAAATTAGTAGATTTGAAAATCCCGTTGTATGTTCTGCTAGTTGAAGACGGTAATGGCCAGAGTGAAGTAGCAGCTCTTGGCCTATTGGTCAATGAAGAAAAGGAGACACTAGCATGGTTTTTCAAAAAATTTAAAGAACTTAATCCCGCCAGTATAAACACGAGTGTTTATCACTGACAAGGACATGAAGGAGCGGACTGTCCTAAAAAGTCTGTTTCCTGAATAAAATTTGGTAATATGTTTATTTCATACACTGCGGACGTTCAACAGGGAAATAACATGTGACAAATTGGGAATCACACCCAATCAACGAGACATGTCTAAGCACATATTTGAAAAACTATGCTACTGTAAAATTGAACAGAATACATGCAGATATATACAGATTTTATTAACTCTGAATTAACTCCTCATCAAGTAGTAACCTATTTCAATAAAAATTGGCACAATATTCGGGAACAATGGGTAACTGGTCTAACTAGTGAGTCTGGAAACTTTTTAAATTCTACTAATAATAGACTAGAAAGTTTTAATTCAAAACTTAAATCAGTAATTCCAGTGTACTCTAATCTGCCAGAGTTTTTTTAAAAAACTTTTTATTATTTTAAAATGTATTCGGTCAGAACGGGATCACTGTGCAATGAAGGTTATTCAAAAAAGACCAACAACAATATTTCAATACCTAGATGAAGAAAAATATTGCAAACTTCTTACTCCGTATGCTTTTAGTTTTATAAAAAAAATAGATTTTGCCCAATGAAAGAGGTTCTAAAAAATACAACAATTGATTCATGTTCCTATAGTTTTTACAAGTTAATGAGGTTACCACGCAGGCACATCATTAATAAAAAGAAAGTAACAAATAACCCCATATTTGTTGAAAATCTGTGCGATGTAAGGTGGACGAGGAATTATTACATAAAAGTCAAAAAATACTAAATAATCCTCCTGAACAGACCGATTCAAACATAGAAATTGAAATTCAACGTCCAAAAAAAGGTCAAAAAATGTTGAAAGCACCTGAGAAGTACAGAAAAGCATCCATTCAGACACCAAAATTGGCAAAACTTTTGTTAGGAGTTTCTCAATTCAATTTCGAAAAAAGAATATGTCAGCTACAACAAATAGTTAATCTTTGGAGCAAAAACAAAGATTTTTTGATAGAAGAAATTCGACTGGACAACTCCGCAGGTAACTATCTACAAATAATTAGTACAATTATTATTAATAAAAAATTAAAATTGTATACCTTCAGAGAATGTTAATGACATTAAAACTGGCAAAACTGTATGTGTTATGGATCAGGCCGTGGAAATTGATGCTACACCATCCTTGGAAACTGGATGTGATATTGTACTATCGGATGTCAAATTGCCGAAAGAAGTAAAATGTCCCTGAAGACCAAAGGGAGCTGCATTAACATCAATAGGTCTTCCTAAAAAACGAGCCGTCAGTAAACCTATTGCATTTGCTTAAAAACCTTATAAAATTAAAGAAAAAATTATAATGGAATGGCTTACCGAAAAAAAAAGTGGTCGATCAAGTAAGAAAAGACAAATATATCATATAGGAGAAGTATATTGAGTGCCGCCATGAAACTATTTGCAACGGTATTATGGAAGAAGACGTTGATATCCATACCATAAGACCTTACTGCACTAAAGATGCATGGAAAGCAATATTAAATGTAATAAAAGCCAAAAAAAAAATATGACATGGA
Source organism: Aphis gossypii (assembly GCF_020184175.1). NCBI lineage: Eukaryota > Metazoa > Arthropoda > Insecta > Hemiptera > Aphididae > Aphis > Aphis gossypii. The sequence continues at coordinate 62,047,059 of NC_065533.1, forward strand.
TATGCCCGGGTTGTAACCATGACATTGGATCTGAGTGTGTTTTGTGTGATTCTTGCCTAGTATGGTACGATGCTACTTGTGTTGGATTTAATATAAAATCAAAACCCACAGGTTCGTATTGGTTTTATACAGGTTGTACAAATATAAAGTAATAAAATATACAATAATGATAAATCTTACTTACGTACCAACTTTACCTATACGTCATATTTTCTGTAGACATGCAGTTGCCTATAATAACCACGAAATACCAATTCAATTCGTTCAATACATATTATATAAAACTTATATAATACTATAACCTAAATTATAATATTAAGTATACTATGATGTTAATTCGTCATATGATGTTTACTGTTTACTGTAGTCTATAATATTATATCATACTAAGAGCAAATAAACACAATAATAATGTTAGAACTTAGAAAATGAAGTTGTTGACTCTGATCGGGAACTCGGGAGTTCCTTATCGTACCGATCATGGTCAGGAGTTCCTTATCTTACCGAACATGGCCGGGCATAGAGACACGGCGAATAAACTATACACTACAGAAATGTCAAATAGATTTGCAAGGCGGCGTCGGGTGATTATGAAAAACCCTTGTATTTAGATATTATTACTGAATATAACTAAAGATTTTTAAACTGATATTAGTATTCCACGTCTTATTTTCAAGTAATATATCTATATATTATAATTATTATTGTGATAACTGATAATTATTTATCATCAGTGAACGTTTATTTTTAAATAATGACATAATAAATGTGTATATTATGTATATATATTATATACCTATTATATGTCTATAGCCGTGAAATAAACATCTTTTGTAATGATAAACAAGCCTGCTGGCGGTGACTGAAAACCTCTGTGTCATGCAAAATGTTTAATAATTATTTTCATAAAACTCTCGTTTCTCATATTAGTGTTGAGTTCTAATAATGTTATATGCGGCCATAAGTAAGATATAAAAGAAAATGCAGAAAATGGGCAACTGATCCCATGGATCGACTCGAAACACTCTCTACTAATCATATTACTGAAGTGCCATTAGGTTATTTTTTATATTTTTTAGGGCATTAAGGTATTTTTTCGGGATCATTATTGATCCATTTTTAGGTTTTTAACATCCTATATCTAGTTATAGGTATGTACAATATTCAAGGCTAGGCAGGTTAACGATTTTTCTTTAACTCGTTAAGTTAAATTATTTTAAAATAATAAAGTTAAGTTAAAAGTTACTCATATTTTTTTCGATAACCATGAAAAAAAAGTAAACCAACTTAATTTAAAGTTAAAATGTTCTAATTTTTAAAATAAAAAAATCCAGACACAATAATGTTTATTAGATAGTTTTTCTTTATACACAAGAAAATCACTGGAAATATTTAAAATGATACATCAAAGTATAAACTATTTACCAAAAAAACCTACTTTTCAAAAACTTGCATTATTGTTTGGACTAAAATTAACTTACTTTAAATATTTTTGAATAAAATTAACTTGAAGTTACCACGTTAATCTTTTTCAAGAAGTAACTTATTAAGTTAAAAGTTAATTTAAAAAAAAAAAGAAACGAGTTAGGCAATTAATTTAACATTTTAACTTAATTTTTACTTTTTATTCGTTAATGCCCAGCCTTGACAATATTAAAACGCAAAAACTATATCATAATTCACTTAAAAATATAGTATCGTAAAAATCTGACGATATAATACAGATGTTCTTACCTTTAGATGGTAGTCTATTAGTTATTACACTCTAATATACGTATTCAAGGTAAACACTCAAAATTGGGTTTTACTGAACGAAAATTTGAGGGTATGTTATACGTTTGTAAGACGGAGACAGCATATATTAGTTCAGGTGACAAGACATTTTTTAAATTGCTTTGAAAGAATCTATATCGTGACGATCCAAAATATCGTAACTTTCGTTGGATTTAGGGTTGATGGAAATTTTCTAACAGTAATATATGACTAAGAATACCATTTTGAACTACGTTATGGTGAAATGTTTCATATAACATTTGTTATAGTACGACTTTTTTTTTTTGTTGTATAAATCTTCTATTTTTTTATGTTCAAAATGATATTCCTATAAAAATATTTTAAGTATATAAACAAATTGCTCATAATACTTTTTGCTATATTTCATTCTATTAGAAAAAATATTTTAATAGGGTTGAAAAAATTATTTATGTTTTAATAGTATTCAAAAAGTTGTAGCGAAAATTACGATTTATTTAAAAAATCTACCGTTTTTTTAAGTTCAAAATGGCCATATGATTATCCAAGTCCTTGCTAGTTTCATTTATAACAATTGAATTCTCGTAGTAAAAAATTGCAAACATTAAATTGCCCTCGGAGCCGTTCAACACGCACCTAGAAATGGTGGTCATGGGTAGTGGTTGAGTGGAAATCAAATCCAGGCCAGCAGTTTAAAATTTATCCAGGCCACCCACCGAAATTTATTTTCTCACTACGCTCGAATTTGGTTTTCTTATTTACCTACATATTTCAAAACTATTAAATAAGTACATCTAATTCCATTACTTTCTGTCTTCTAACAGTTCTAACGCAGATTATATTAATAATATTAATAAAACAATGGTGGACATTAACTTATTAAAAAGTTAAAGTTAATTTTTTTTTAACTTTTAACTAAACTAGTTAGTTCTTTATGTTTTTAACTTTTTTAACTAACCTAACTTATTCAGTTAAATTTTGTATTCTTTTAACCTAGCTTTTAATAGTTAATTATTATTATTGTACAGCTAAGTTAATTTAAATTTTTTAGGCATAGATGTAGCCTATAAGTTTTTAGTAACAATTTTGTATGTAGGACGTAGGTATTAAAATACAAATTGTATGTTTTATGTTTACACAATGCTAAGCGTCTTGGAAAATGTTAGTACAAACAAAATACTAGTGCAGTTTATTACTTAACTAGGTAGCCACAGTTAATTATTTTTATAAACTTGCCCATCTTTAATTAATATACCACTAATACTTGAAACTCTGAAAAATAAAATAGTAGGTACAGTTTAATATTTGAAACCAACGAAATAGGTATTAATAATATTAATAATAATATATTGTTTTAATGGTTTAGGTATAATAGGACTAGTAGGAATAAGGTAATCAATAATAAATAAATACATAAATGATAAACAATATAATAAAAATGATTTATAAATTTATAATAATAATTTAGATAATACCTTAGATTTCTCACCTACTGCATACCTATATGATAATATTATTATCTATTTGCATGAGAATTTTATTTACAATGTCCTTTAGCATAAAATTAAAGTTCAAAATTAAGTTTAAATGACAAATTTGACATTTAGGTATAAGGGTTAAGTAATAATGTTGAACATTCAAGTTTTAATTTTTAATTTTTATAATTTAATGTTTTTAAATTATGCTAATATATGATTCCATAGTAACATGGTCCACATCATGAGCATACGACATTATGGCATATGGCGTAAACAGTTTAAATCATGCATAGAAATAATCCCCAGTCCTACTTAGTAAATGATATGCTGGTCCACTACTTTACTTAAAAGTTTGAGAACCGGTGATCTGGACCTGAATGCAGATATGTAGAACTTTTAAGGTTTAGGCTTCATTATTTTTGTAGAAAATAACAAATTATTTTGAGATTTTTCAAAAACAACGAGTAATTACAAACGTGATTTTTAAAATCGATGTTAAAATTCAATTTTCCTAGATTGGAACATTTGTATTAGATTCACCGTGATCCGGCAATTACCGAGGAGGAACAGCATTTCCGGTAATAACCGTATACCCTGTAATACCAGAGATAGGTAAGGTAGTAAGCAAATACCGGATAGCAGTATCAACATTTCAAATACCGCCAGTCCTACCTCAGATACGTCGAAAACGACAGATATGTGTAGGTAAGATATTGAAAAATGACAGTGTACACTAATACAATGACATTTAACAAAAATTTGAGTTAATAGATCTTAATTACAAGTAAAACTCACTTTAAAAACTATGAAAATATTTTCTGTTTTATTTAGAGATATATCAATATTGAATAATCAATATTTAGATATTAGGAATTGGTTAGGTCCTAACCTACCCTAAACTTTTAATATTATTCTCAATTATTGCTACACGAATTTCACAAAATTAAATTATATACTCACCAGTAAAATATATTTATTATTTACATCTTAAAAGTTGGAATTAATTTTTCAAGGAGTAATGCCTCCATCACTACGAGGGTAAGGTATAAACTCCTTGCGCTCTCAAAAATCAGGTTAGGTTATCTATAACCGTGGAAGAATACATGACGAATTTACGAGCGACGTATTTCAAGCAGATAATATGATCGCGTTAACTAGTGGGTTAGGTTAGGTTTAACCTACCACGGTAATGAAATATTGAACGCTCATTGATACACGAAAACGGTTGTTTACTGTGGTTGTAGACGTTCCAGAACGACCATTGAGACATTTTCGTTTTCACAATAGGACGCTTGTGGCTACAACATTTTAATCCAAAAAAGTAAGTTTTTTAATTTAATTTATTAATATTAAATAATAGGTAGGTATTAGTGCTTATAATGTCTTTATGATAATTAATTTTAAATATTTAAATTCTTACTCCCAACACATTATATTACTTCGTTTTTTTTTTATCGGTAACCAATTTTCCCAGTAACCAAATATAATTGTAAAATGCTTTCAGTTGAAAACCAAGTTGTTTAAATGTTTTATACGAATCATTAAATATTAATTTTCAGTGATTATAATATGGTTTAGGTTAATAGACAACAACATGACGAAGAACCGGCTTTATAATATATTAAATTATAGAGCTTGTTTCCTAATCTTGTCGTTATGTCAAACCACAAATTTACTGCATAGGGGTTATGATCATCCTCCCTCCCACAATAAAAAAAAATGTGACCATACACTATACTATATAATCACATTTTTTTTTTAGTTTTCACACTTTTTTATTTTGCATTTTTTTCTTTTTTTGGTCATTTTTTCTCCATTTTTAGGTCATATTTTCTTTTTTTTAGTATTTTTATCTGTCAATTAATATATTTGAAACCTTTTTTAATCCTAATTCTGCATGACATTTGATTTCTAATGAAAAACATTATAACACATCTTCTTTTATCAAAAAAAACGTATAACCTCCTTGCACTCTCAAAGATTAGGTTAGGTTATCTTAGTTGCGCATAGTCGTCGTCAATTGACTAGCACTCGCGGAACACAAATGTGAAGCCATGGTCATCACTAAGACCCGAACCCACAATGATATAGACATTAAGATAAACGGTCACCAGGTGACTCCCAAGAAATACATTAAATATCTGGGAGTAAATATAGACAGCGGATGGAGATTTACAGAGCACGCCATGATTGTAGCTGCGAAAGCTGGCAAAGTCGTGCAAAGGTTTTCACGAATAATGCCAAACATCAGCGCGGCAAAGTCAACAAAAAGAAAACTGTTGAGCAACGTGGCCCATGCCATATTGCTCTACGGCGCGCCCGTATGGGCGGAGGATATGAGTGCGACGGGATGGGAAGCGCTACTTAAGGTGCAGAGGCGCATCTGCCTGAGGGTCGCCTCAGCGTACTCTACCACCTCAAGGGATGCAATTGGCGTCATCACGGGTATAACCCCCTTGGACCTGCTCGCCAAAGATAGCAAGCTAAAGCACGACACGAGAAGGAACCCGGAACTCACTCCACCAACAGAAACTATCCTTGACGTCTGGCAGAAGAGATGGGATAATAGTAAGACTGGCAGATGGACGCACGTTCTCATACCAAACATCGGTCAATGGATCAGTCGTCGACATGGTGAAACAAATTACCATCTGACCCAAGTATTGAGCGGTCACGGATACTTTGCCGATTATCTAAAGCGTTTCGGGAAACTGCAGAGTTCAGAGTGTTGGTTCTGCGGAAACTCGGTGGACGATGCTGAGCACACAGTTTTCACCTGCGACGCTTGGTACAGCAGAAGGAGACAAGTGGAATTGATGTTGGGAATGGACCTCAACCCGAGCAACCTGATCCCGACGATGATGGCTACAAAGGAGAATTGGAACGCGCTATCGGAGATGATCAAAGAAATCATGGTAAAAAAGAAATGGAGGAAAGAAGAAGACGCAGTAGTATACCCAGTTTAGTTAGATTTAAGTCTACTTTGTACGCCGAAGGCGAAAGTAGAGAGGGTAGAGCCTCTCAAAAATTTGTAATATATGTATATATTAATGTAAGGCTGAGAGCAGGAGGATTGTTCCTGTAAGGGCCAAGCAACGTAATGTACCTTTACTAATAAACGATGGGGCGTAGGGGTGAAATGATCGCAAGGTCAGTGCAACCCTATGTCTCTTTCAACTTGTAAAAAAAAAAAAAAAGTCGTCGTCAAGGTACGGACGTGTACTGCTCCGAAGCCCACCCCCAGTGGCAGTCTAGTGCATTAATTCCGTATACAGAGCCAAGCGCTACGCGCTTCGAGGCCCGCTCCCCATGGCAGTTCCTTGCGCTCCAGCGAGCCAAGTAGAGCCATCTTCGTTCTTTATAAAAAGTTCGCGTTCAGGCCGGTGTCGATTTCGAGTCGGCCTGATTAAAACACCCCCCATCCACCCGTGGGGCACCGTTGGACCTAGCCACTCGGTAAGTCAACTGGTTTTTTGCCGATATCTCGGCAGGGAGAGCCCGGAGCGGCTCGGGAGCTAAAATTTGCCCCCCATACTCTTATATCACCTACGCCGACACACACAAGCTCCCGCAAACCCCTACCAGGGCCGGAGATAGGGCCAACGGACGGCTAGGGCCCGAATTCGGCCTCGCCGACAAATCACTCGGCGGAGACAGCCCGGAACGGCTCGGGAGCAAAAAATTGCCCCCCAAAACCCCCTGACCTACCACGACCACCACCGACAAGGAACCGAAAACCCGAACCCCCTAGCCCCACCAGGGCCGGAGATAGAGCGGACGGAACACAACGGCTGCGTCCCGAAAAAGCGCCAATCTCCCGGGGCTCAGCCCCCCCCCACCCACCATGTCGGACTACCCCAATGACCGCGCCTCGGAGGGAGAAGAGGTCGGAACGATCGACGACGACGACGACGCGTCCCCGACCTTAGAGTACCTCGTCAAGAACGGGCTACTGCCGCCGACGGTAGGGAAGAGGAAGGCCGAGGTCTGCCCGACCACCGTTCAAGATCCTGTCGACCTGGAGACAGGTCTCAGGGTTTATAAAGTCGACCCTGAAATCTGCGGTCTCCGTGACCAAGATGGACGTACCTAACGAGCACCGTCTTAACCTGGCCGATATGTCTAAGACTCTAGAAGATCTGCATCGATAAGGAATTTAAAGCTGAGCTCCCCTACACCGTCCCCGTCTCTAAACCGAAATGCCTCGTAACAGAGAAGTCGGAGACCGTCTCGCCCGATGTACCACAGAAGCCTGCCATGAAAGATGCTAGTACCGACACTATTCTCACTCCGAGTTGGTGGGATAACGATTCCGTCTTCGTCACGAAGAAAAGGATGAGTGCGCGTAAGCCAAAAGCGCCTGGAAATCCCCAAGACCCCGTCAAAACAAGAGACACTGAGGTGGAGTCGGCTATGGATACTGACGCGGAAGCCCAGTGGTCCACCGTCGTGAAGGGGGGTTCGTTGAGGAAAAAGACTACTGTTTCCCACCCCCCTGCCGTCGAGGCGCCTCCTAAGCTCCCAGTCACGACAAAGCCAAAATAACCGCCAACCATCCTTATCAGACCCGCCATTGGAAAGTCCTACTCTGATACCGTCCGTACGATACGCTCTTGCGGCCTGTCGGCAAAGGACATCGGTGCGAGCGTCACCATGAGGGAGACCCGCGACGGGTCGTTGCTACTAGAACTGGCCAAAGGGTCGAAATCCACCTCTGTAGCCAAGACTATTGCCGCCGCCAGCGCAAAACTCAGGGATTCTGTTGGGAAGGTGTCCAAACTTGGAGTCCAGACCGAGGTAGAGATCCTCGACTTGGACACTGTTTCCACCGGAGCCGAGGTATTGGGGGCTCTGCGCTCAGCCATTCCGGGTCAAGACGACCCCGTGGCTCGGGCAGAGAGGGAGGGCATCTGCGACGTCCAGCTCTGGCCGGCACGCACGGGCCAGCAAATCGTGACTGCCAAGATGTCGAGACATGCCGCTTTTCTCATAACCAGAGTGACAATCGGGTGGACGTTGTGTCGCGTGCGTGCCAGGACCCTGCCTCCGGAGAGGTGCTACCGATGCCAAGGGGACGCACAAGGTTAGGTTAGGACAACTCGAGGAGCTGCACGGGATCTGACAGCACTGGGGAGTGCTGGAGGTGGCCTCGCCGACCACCGTATGAAGGAGTGTAAGACGCCGGAAGATCGCTGCCTGGCTTGTGAGTTAGCGGGCCTCCGGAAGATCAAGCACAGACCAGGATCTGGTGCTTGTGCCGCCAGTAAACGTGCCGCTGGACAGAAGATTAACCTCGTTGATGGTTAATTTCCTCCAAATTAACTTAAACAGGAACTGGGCCTCGGAACAGGTTAGGAACAGATCGGTTGGCGACGGTGACTACCACATCCCGAACCGTCATGACACATGACGTCTTTGGCTCTGGCAACGGATTTGCATGGATGTCTTTCCAAAACCTGACAGTCTTTAGTTGCTACAGTAGGCCGGGCATCACCACCCAAGAATACTCGCTCTTCCTTAGCGACTTCGAAGCAGTCATCCGCAGTAGTGGATCGACACGGCAGCCGCCTCGGCAAGAACCGTGAGAAATCCGGTGCGACTACAGAGGGCCATCGCGTTGCGCATTATCCGTGAGTACCGGACAGTCTCCGACGAGGCCGCGCTGGTACTTGCTGGGCTCCCACTGGCGGACCTACTGGGCATGGAGAGGAAAAGGATCCGGGCCCGCACCGCCGCTCCTCCGATGCAGGGTGCCATCCCTCCGTCAGAGGCAACCATCAAAAGGCAGGAACGGTGCGATACTAACATTCGGTGGCAAGCAAGGTGGTCATCCACAACAAAGAGATCATGGACAAAGAAGTTACTGCCAGACCTGAACAGGTGGCTCGGAAGAACCGTGCCCAAGATGCCGCTATCGTTCCACGTGACGCAGGCGCTGGCCGGTCATGGTTGTTTCCAGCAATATATGTTCAGAATGGGCAGGGCCAACTCCCCGCGATGCAGCCTGTGTTATCACGAAGATGACACTGCCGGGCATAAACTGTTCGACTGTGTGTTTTTTGCAGGACTGAGGGATGAACTAGGGAATCGTCTCGGACACCAGCCAAGCACAGAAGACATCCCGGCGATATTGTGTGGTCCGGAATTTGAAAGCCTGCCCACCAACGATGCAAAAAGGAACTCGGTGCTGTGTAACGCTGAACAAGACTTTCGGCTATTCTATAAAATGGTGGAGGAAATCATGACCCTGAAAGAGGAAGAGGAGAGGAGGAGGCAAGCGACGGACGGAAGGCGAAGAATGCTCATCTAGCTGATCCAGCATCGTCAACCTCAACAACGAATTACTAACCTCGTAGTACCAACTATGTTATATCTTTTGTTTGTTTTTTTGTTTTTCCTGTATTGTTATATCATTAGAAGTAAGACATTTTTCATGTAAACAGTTGTAAGGTGATAATTCGGGGAGATTGGCCCCGTCTTGCTTCATAAGTTTTGTAATTATTTGTTTAATAAACGATGACGGCCGGGAGGAAGTAATGCGAAAGTGGTTCCCTCCCGGTCTTCGATTCCACCAAAAAAAAAAAAGGTTAGGTTATCTTTAACTATGGTAGAATACATGACGAATTTACGAGCGACATATTGCAAGGAGATAATATAATCGCGTTAACTGGTGGGTTAGTTTAGGTTTAACCTCCAGTCACGTGTAGTCGTCGTCAATGCATGGACGTGTTTCGCTGAGTACAGCTCCGAGGCTCGCTCCCTGTGGTGTTTTCTCACACTAGTCTCTTAGTGATAACAGTGATTGATATAAAAAGTACGCGTACAGGCCGGTGTCGCTTTTGAGTCGGCCTACTAACCACTCCCCCTTGTGGGTCCGCGAGCCGCCGCTAGGATTCGCAGTCAGTCGTGAGTAAACTTGATTCAGCGTTACCTTAAGTTTCAAACCGCGATATCTCGGTAGGGTTTGATTGGAGAGCTTCGGGAAAAAAATTTGCCCCCCTTAAACACTAGATCTCTCCAGGAGATCAAAAATAGCCCTGTGAATACTCGGACTTTCTAGCCCTACCCAGGGCTGAGATATAGGGCCTTGAAATCGGTCATTTTTCCGCAAAGTTCGGAGTCGAAAATCTTAGGCAGCGGGTACGCCCGCGGCAACCCCTCCAGGGTTCGGGCAGATGGAACCTTACCCTCTTGGAGTCACCCCCAGCAACCACACGGAACTGCCCGGGACCATACTCCAAGATGTCGGACCAGGCATGGGAAGACGACTCGGAAGGGACCCAGGACATAAACATGATGTCACCGACCAGTCGCTACCTCGCGACGGGAAAGCTGAATTCACCACTGGACAGACAAGTCAAAAAAGGGGGGGACCGAACCCTCCCCGCCGTCCCCCATGGCACCCCCTGCCCTGGAGGCTAGCCTCAATCGGATGAGGGGGATCATCAAATCCGCTGAGAGAACATCGGGCGCAGGGTGGCAGAATTCCCTATGTTCAACGCGCTCGTAGAACACCTGGCGAGTCTCACCAAGGCTCTAGACGTCGTCTTAACGGAAGAGGGGAATCTGGTCTCTCCCCCTACGTCGTCTTCCAAGATAAAGCCGAAAACTAAAGGTGCAGTCCCACCTGTTCAGAGGCCCACCATGGCCGACGCTAGTACGGTCACTCCGTGCTGGTGGGACAGAGACGGGGAAGTCGAAGCTAGGGCCGCCCCCAGACGCAGACTAGTGCCGAAAGACACCCAGGGGGGATATAGACCCGTCAAGCAAATCATAGATACCGAGGCGGATTCAAACATGGAAATAGACACGGAAGTCAGGTCCAAGGTCGAAGGAAGAGTTGCGAAACGGAAAACAAAAGCCAAGAAGGACCCAGTCCAGAAATCCTCAGTCTGCTAAACCCGGCGCGGCGCAGAAAAAGCCCCCGTGATTCTGATCAGGCCCCTAGTAGGGCAGTCGTACTCAGACACCGTCCGCACGGTACGATCCTGCGACCTTTCAGCCAAGGACATAGGCGTTAATGTCAAAATGCGAGAAACTAGGGATGGAAGTCTATTGTTGGAGCTCCCCACTAGTGCTAACTCCGGATCTGCGGCTAAAACTATTACCTCGACTATTAGTAATAAGCTAGGGGACACGGTGGGGAAAGTGCTCCAACTCGGAGATAACGTTGACGTTGAAGTTTTGGACTTGGACGCCACGGCCACAGCAGCTGAAAGTCTCAAAGCCCTGAGGGCAGCCATACCAGGAGGCGAAGACCCAGCTACGAAAGCCGAGAGGGAGGCCATCCACTACGTCCGAATCTGGCCCACCCGATAGCAGATAGCCTCGGATAAAATGTCGAGATACGCTGCGTCGATAATTACGAAAATTCCGGTCGGGTGGACTATGTGCAGGGTCCGGATCAGGACTGTCCTCCCGGAGAAGTGCTTTAGGTGCCAAGCGTTTGGCCATAACTCCAGGAGTTGCTCCGGGACGGACAGATCTGGCGCGTGTTGGAGATGCGGAGACCCTGGCTACCGGATGGCAGTCTGTGAAGCGGACCACGACCGTTGTTTGGCGTGCGAAATGGCGGGGCTCCCGAAGGTCACTCACAAGCTCGGATCGGGAGTTTGCGCCGCCAGGAAGCTAGCGTCAGGCTCTAAGAATTCGAAGGATTTCTTAAATCTCGAACTTCTTACAAATCAACCTCAAAGGGAACTGGGCAGCCTAGCAGTTGGTTTCACAGACTGCCATCGAAATAGATGCGGACGTGCTTATCACAAGTGAACCCTTTGCTCGACATGGACGGGAAGACAAGTGGGTCTTTAGCCAAGACAGGAAAGGTTAGGTTAGGTTAGGAATTCCGTAGGGGGAGGGCGACCTGTCCTCTCTGTGTCCAGTGCGGTATTGCCATTGATACCGTGGAGCATACCTTCATAGTATGTCCCTATTGGGAAGATTACAGGACGGAACTGGTGGAAAGAGTAGGGGCCAGGCTCTCAGTGGCAGCCCTTTCTAGTATCATATGCGGACCAGCAGAGGAGGATCTTCCTGTCGTCCCAGAGCAGAGGGAAGCAGTAATCGAAGAGGCCCTAGAAAACCTCAGGCTGCTGTACAGACTGGTGGAGAACCTACTATCTACCAAGGAGCAGGAGGAGCGTGCCCAGCAAGGAGCGGTAGCAGCTGGGGGCTCATAGACCGGCAATGTGAACACCTTATATACATATTATTATTAAGTTTCTATTTTAGATGTCATACGTATATTATGATGATGTACTAACACACTATATGTTCTGAAGTTTGTTACTAACTCTAGTTGTAAGGCACTTATTTTGTAAAAAACGATTGTAAGTAGTTAACACAGGGAGACTGGCCCTGGTTGCTACAAACTAAGTTGTATTATTGTTGTCCAATAAACGATGACGGCCGGAAGGAAGTAATGCGAAAGCGGTCCCCTTCCGGTCGTCGATTCAACCGACAAAAAAAAAAAAAAAAGGTTAGGTTAGGAAAAAATCCATTTTGTCATAGTCTGATCTGTTTACATGACATGTTGCTATTATAGCTACATATATTAAAATAGTAATTATAATTTTATTATATTTTAATAAGAAAAATAGAAATAAAATAAAATAAAAAAATATATTCTTTAATATATTTATTTTAATTTATATAATATAAATCTTACTCAAAACATTTTATCAATTACCATGCAATTGTCAGTAATAATTGTGTATATTGTCATATATTATAAGTTTATAACTTACACCTATAATACATGTTTTAAAGATGCATAATTTGAATATACCAAATTGATTTAAAAGTTATGTCTAACCGAATACTATAAACAAAAAACATTTCACCAACATTGATTGCAAAATACCTATGTAATAGATTTAATAACATTTGCAATTTTTGGTAGGTCTGTAAAAACATAAAATACCTACATACAGTTTAATATAAATCCAAATACACATCAAAAATTTAAATTATTAAAATAAATCAAAAAACTTATTTAATTTTATTAAATAAAAACAAAATAAATATTCAAAACAATTTTATTACTCTATGCAACCATATAGTTTAAAGTTTTTTAAATCTGTCCCCTGTACTGATTATAGTATAAACAATTAAACAATATGAAATGAAATATTTAAATACATACTGTAAGTCCAAAAACGATCCATTTTCTTATGTTTGTGAAGATAGCTCCCAAATATTTATCATTACTAACTCTTTCAACATATGCACAAGACTAAGATTTTTTCTGTATTTTATTGAATTAATTAAGTACTTTAAATATTGTAAAACACAAATCAGTAATTATTATACAGTGTTCCTTTCTTGCGAAGTTGTAAATTTTAACAACTAGTAAACTTCCAATATTTTTGTAAATGAAGAATAATGAAAATTGTTAGCATGCCAATTGTGAAGTGGACTGTAGTGGCGGAATAACTTTATGAAATAGGTAGTAATAATTAATAATTGACGGCAGTGTAACACACAATAATTATTTAAACGACGAAGCACTATCGTTGCAATCTTGAGATTTGTTTTAGAAAAGTTGAGTAGTTAATAAGTAAATACTTTAACTGGTTACTTTAAAATAAAATAGAATATTTTATATTATAAAACTAAGCATCGAAATTATTAAATACACATTCGTAAGCTATATACTACATACTAATTAGGTAATATAGTATCTTAGAGTAATAAACTACAGTACAGACTTTTCAAATAGATTTGCAAGGCGGCGGCGGCCGATAAAAAAAACCCTTGTATTTAGATATTATTACCGAATATAACTAAATATTTTTAAACTGATATTAGTATTCTATATCTTTTTTTAAGTAATATACCTATATGTATAATAATATTGTGATAACTGATAATTATTTATCATCAGTAAACGTTTATTTTTAAACAATGACATAATAAATGTGTATATTATGAATATATATATTATATACCTATTATACATTTATAAATATCTAAAGCCGTAATTTAAACGAATTAATGACAAACAAGCCTGCTGGCGGTGACTGAAAATCTCCGTGTCATGCTATTATCATACCGATACCACTCTCGTCTCTCATATTAGTGTTGAGTTCTTAAAATGTTATATGCTGCCATAAGTAAGATATAAAAAAAAAATGCAGAAAATGGGCAACTGAACCCATGGATCGACTCGAAAAACCGTTTACTAATCTATCTATTAATCATATTACTTAAGTGCCATTGCTTTAGTGTTTTCAACAGGTGGCAGTCATTTAATACTGCTATTTAAATAGTACCTATCTAATAAAAATACTTATCTGAGGCACAAATTTGATTATATCATAGAAATATTATAAATCAAGTTTTACAAAAAAATTATACACATAAACCGTCCTTTGTTAATTGCCTATCCAATAGTAAAAACTGAGTCGAAATCCAGTCAACCATTTCGTAGTTTACCGCGCACCAAAAAAAAAAGGGACTTCATTTTATATATATGCATTGATATATTGATGTGGTACTATAGCATATAGTATATACTATATACACATATCATTTGTTTCGCAATGGTATTGTGATTTTAACAGATAAAAAGCGATCGGGGCGCAATTGTCTTGCAAATTTTATGCAGAATCGTGGTGTAATAAATTATAGTTGAATCAAAAACGGAAAAATTGCTAAATCGTGTTCAGCGGTGTCAAATGTCTTATGTCAATCTAACATCTAACCGTTATTAACTGATGACTATACACTGTGCGTCTGTACTGTATTCAATATTAGTAGGTAGTAGGTACTATAGGTATTAATGTATTATACATTAGTTATTATCATAGACTTATTACTTATTATATATTATTACATTGTGAGCGTTTTATTTTTATAATTGACACATATGACATTAATGCATCACCCGTAAAATTGTTACGTTAAATACTTTTATATACCTACGTAAATTGCAATTGATAATAATTTAGTAAGTCTTTATAATTTATTTTGCTTTATTATGCTTTCTTAAGCTTAATTATATAGTACCTGTACGGCTGTACATAATAATATTCGGAGTCGGATTAGAGGGGCAGAGGGGGCATCTGCCCTCGGCCACAAGATTTTAAAGGTACAAAGTTTTGAAATAATGTAAGCAGTAGGTACCTATGTACCATTTAGAATTTAGAGTGAAAAAACTATTAGCGATTACGATAGTGTAAATTGTATACAGCGCGCGAACTCACATAGGTACGCGTTTCCATGAATTTACTGATATCCGAATTACAAGTAATAACTTCAGTTGCAGTGTCCACGCAATACTAATAATTATTAAATGACTGTAGACTATAGATAACATTTCCTAGAACATTTTCCAAAGTTAGATAGTTTATTTCCTAATACTGAAATTGCATAAAGATTGTATTATACTCTACCTATACCTACTCTAACAGTTCCGGCGAAAAATCGTTTTCGATCTTAAAAAGAGTAAAATACTAACTATTTGCGAACTACTCTTTCAAAAGAAAAATTAAATTCATTTGATATTCTTAATACTGAAAATATTTTACTTGAATCTGTCATGGGATGAATGTATTGAGATAGATTGACCAATTCGCTAAACAGAAATCAAGAATAGCATTATTATAAAAATAATATAAATAACAAAAAAACAATGGCGGCTCGTGTGCTTTGAAAGTGAGAGGGCGGTATAAAATTGTGTATTTATGGAAAGTAATTCAAAGTATTGAACACGGTTAATAATATTAATAAATAATTATAGTTATTTAATACATTTATATATATTTAGTTATTATGATACGACCGTACAAAGTAATTCATAAACACACGCAAGTTTGGAATCCGTGCGCATATAGGGCGATTAAAATCATCGCCAGTATTATTATTGTGTTCCCCCTTCTTAGTTTTTGTAATCCGATCATATTATAGTTATGACGAGCGACTTTTAACTTCGCCCACAAGCATCGCATTCGATGCTCGCGGGTCCCGGAAAATTATTATTGCTTATCGATTCGCAGAAGCTACAGGCGCTACAGTGTTGAATGATTTATTTAGTGTAAATATAGGAAACAATTTTTATTTTTGACAATATTATACTACAATATAAATTTGAAGTTTGATGTTAAACTTATAAATTAGTAATAAATTATAATTTTAGAAGGGGGCAATAAAATAATAATATAATAAAATAATTTACTTAGGTACATAATAAATTCCAGTATTTTATATAATCATTTTAATTTATTAATTCAATTTTATTGAAACATTTAATTTGTTTATTGTTTAAAATGTTTAAATAGTAATATTTCATTATATTTCTAATATCATTTAATAAATACCAAAGTTTAGTAAAACAATTTTATGTTTTTAAAAAAGTAGTTCTTAATTTTAAGTTGGTTTGTCCCGGGGTGCAAAATGTCTTAATTCGGCCCTGATAATATTACATTTATTACATATATGTATATTACTGTAATAATTAAATGGACATTAATTAAATTAACCTAACGTAATATTAATAACATAATTTAAACTTAATAAATAAAAAAAAAAAACAGTAAAATATACTTAGTGATATACATGCTGAGCAGTGACCTATATTTGACCTTTTTAGTCTCTGCCTAGAATCGTTTTTCGCATACAATGATACATTGATATGCATAAAATTCAAATTGAATACACCCATTACAGAACTCACTCGACACCTAATGTATACATCAGATGGATAGTCTCATTACTCATTAGCCCACCATGTTAAGTATAATTTAAAAAAAACATTATAGCACAATCTCCATTACTTTATTTGAGTAAATGGGTAAGTAATAGGTAATTAGATATTGACATAAGTTGATAAGTGTTTATAACTTGTTCAAAAGTAAGTGTATAAGTCAAAAATACTCGCATATACTAAAATCAATGTATATATAAATACATTGATATTTGATGTATGATATTATGCAGTTGTGATATTTAATACATAGTTTTGAAAAATAGGTAAAAATATTTCAGAAAACTTAATACAATAACATAAAAATTAATTGATTTTTAACATTATATAAATTATATTATCTTCATAATAAATTAAAAAAAAAAATCATATCATTCATAATTAATTTATAATATACTTTATACCAATATCCATAGAAAGTATGTATTAACATAATTACATATTGTAATATAATTCTTAAGCTAAATGTAATACCTATGCAATAAGGTTGTGTTGTTTAAGATCGATAAAAAAAAAATGTGTGATTAAATAAGTAGATAAAAAAATTGTAATCGAACAGAATTTTTGGGTTTTTGCAGACTTTTGATATAAGGTGAAAAACCCACCATTCAATCGAATACAGCTCCTTCTCATTTACAACCACACAGGAATGTCAATGTATAAAAGAATACCTAAAAACGAGTTGTGTATTAAGTAAAATGTCTTATAAAATGTCATGTTGATATATTATTTATTTATTTATCATAATATAATATATACTTATTAAACATAATATTAAAAATTTAGATTATGATTTATAATACCATAAATATGTTTAATATGACAGACTACACTTGATACTTAAAACATTAAATCCAATGAAAATCGCGGTGTGTTGGAAAACTGTTAGAAGAAGAGCCACGAGCAATAGCGTACCTACCTAGATATAGATCTATTATAGATTCAAGTGCAACTTAATTGTATTATACCGCTGAATACAACGTTACTGTGATTAGGTATACTAAAAAGGATTAAGGAACCTAATCAGGCCTATCAGCTATCGCCTATGGTCAAATAATATTATAATAATAATGATTAATAATTATTTAATTTATTACAACCAAAAATAATTTACAACAATTTCACATAAGTAATTAGTGTATACAAAAGTTGCTAACTCATCCTAAAAGCATTAGCTTGTATGTGAATAAGTTGAGTTAATAAAATAAAAAAAGTTTCTTGCAAAATTAAAACAAAAAAGAAAACTTAACAATTTAAAATTATACAAAATAGATAGGTATATCACAAAACAAAGAACAGTACAAGAGTTAATTATATATATATAAAGAAACGTCTCGGTTAGAACATTAAGCACATCATTTTTATACTAAGCAAAATTAGCAAGAGAGAAAATATTAATGGTATCCATTTATTTATTTATAATTTATAAATGGGCTGGGCCCTATACAATAGCTTAAAATATAATAGGTATTACATACAGTTCAAATAATCAATACAAATGACACACATATTAAGATTATATAAGAAAATAATTGCAGTAATAATAATATTATAAGTAGGTATAATAATGATAGTATTTATAGTATATAGTAGGACTTTTTAGAAAATTACAATTTTTTAAATTTTTTATATTGATTTTTCAAATTTTCAATGCGATAAAGTTGATTATTATCTAATATCTATTATATATTACGACTAAGTATTTTATCAATCAGTAGGTAGGTACTGTTGTTACAGCGAACATTATCCGACGATTAATCAAATTATTATTTATTATAGTGATTAGCAATGAATCCGAAAGTTTTTTCTTGTCCATTCTCTTCTGTGTGATTTTTTTATTTGGTTTCATTTCTGTTGACAACTTTTTCATTTATGATTAATTGGGAAGTTGTTGTTGTAACTCCATTAGCACTTGTTATAGATTTAATCTAAATAAAAAAGTAAAAATTACTTTAAATTAATAAGTTTTCAAAACTAATTCTTACAATCATCTTGATTCTATGACAAGGTGGTTCTTTAGTTGATTTCAATGTTAAGTCCCTGTTATGCTCACGTTTACGTTTGCGAGACTTATCTTGTTTTCTTTTTTTTTTTGCTAAATATCCATCATTTTGTTGTCCATTATTTTTGTTTTTTTGATAAAAATTTCTGTTTTCACATTCACTGCATTACATGTAATATTTTTGATACATAATGTTAGTTATAAAATAACTTATCAGTTATCACATTATAAAATATTAAAATTTAAAAGTACTTACAACTTGATTTTAAATTATAATAATAATACGCATTTAGGAGATTACCTATGTTAGGTACTTAACTTATTATTTTTAATGGTTAAGGTAGGTTTCCACTGGGCCGTTCCCGTGTACGTACACTTATATGAATACGCAAGTACGAACGGTTGTACATAGGTTTATACGTCCTTCATGAAAAATACTCTTGTAAGCACGATAACTGGTAAGCGCTTAAGTTTAGTGGTAAACTGGTAAATTAACTCGACTCTAAAGTGTAAGTACACTTTAATTAACTTTTAAAACAATATAATTTAATATTATAATAACATAACACATTTTTAAGATTTTAAAATTGGTTACTGCTGTAATCGCTCAAATTTGACCGTTTAAACACACGGAAAAAGTTGAACTAAATCCAACTTCGTGGTATCGTGGTTATACGTGTGGTAAGAACGTATAAACTCTCTGGTACACCAAAAGCTTACCATGTATACCAACCAATCACAGAAGAGTATTTTTATGCACGTACACGTACTCATATGTAGTGGAAACCTGCCTTTAGTTTACTATTAAATTAAAGCTAAAAACAAACAATAATTGGTTCTGCTGAATGTAAATTTACTAAGCTGTATCTTACTTTAAATTGGTGACCACTTAAAATGTTTGATAAATATTTTTAATTGTTTGTTTTGTTTGAATATAATATTATTATAATTTTTAAAGATATTAAGTAAAATTAATACTTAAACATCCAATTTTAACATTATTTTAAGAGCTTTAATAGATAACAAGAGTATCTTTCATATATGTATATACATTTAAATCCAACCTTTTGTGGGTCATACCAATTATTTTAAAACTGTGGATCTTTCAGTTAATTTATCAATAAGTATTTCAGAAAAGAATACAATAAATTTTAAATCAAAATTTGACACTGAAACAAATTTCAAACTTACACAGTATTTTTTTCTGTCTCTTCTCTTTCAAGTCCCTTGGTCTGAAAATTAAATTTTAAATATTTTTAATTAATTATATTGTAGGTATTTATATTATAGACAGTTAAAAAATATTTAAATTAGTTAAATGGTGTTGTCAAAGAGTATAAATATATATTAAACATAATACATAAATATATTCAAATATTCCTATTACATATTAAATATTATATTTTTATTTATTTTAAGAAGACTAATCTAAACTAAACTAATAAACATATATTTTTTCTCCGCGTATTACAAAAAACAACATTTTGTTCAACAAAACTATTATCATAGCGATACTGAGGATTGAAATGAAATATCTAAACAGGTACCTACCTACTCGTTTCTACAAACTTCAAAAAGTAATTTAGTATATTAGTGTTAATCATATGATTTTAATTTAAAATAAATGACTAAATTTAATTTTAAAAATAAGAACATATTATACCTATATACTTTCTTTACAGAGAAAGAATGCGATTATTTTGCAAAAACATTCCACATAGCGTGTGATTCTTGTTTTTTCTTTTGTTATCTATTTTTATTTGAAATTAAGTTTGGAATTATTACAACTTCATACTCAAAGAGAAACAACTTTTATTTAAACTTAGTTTCCCAACATGCGGGTGGACAAAAAACAGTCATCACTAATTAATATCTAAATACTTAAGACAAGGTAAATAATAAATAAATTTACTTCAGTAAATTAAAACCGAACTTACCTTCGTTAAATTATTTTCAGATGGCGAAGACATATTTATCATAATTTTTTGATTTTCCAGTGATGACATATTATATTCTATCGTTATGATGAATATTTCTTTCTGTAATTTATCAATACCGACTAAATTAAATTGAATTATTGAGTTGGGGTTGATAAAAAAAAATGTGTTTTATTTGATTAAATTATTTCGATTTTATAAAAAATGCAAAGTTATTATACATTCAATCAACTAAAAAGTGGTGAATATTACTCATAATACTTAATATACTTAATATATTTTTACATTGTTTCATACATAATACAATGATGGATATGGATATCGGTTAAAAACTGGATATATTAATTCAAAAAGTATGTATTCATCCTAAATTAACGTTCAATAATTATAATACATTTTACATTTTGAATAATCCATTTTATTCTGTTCTTTAGAGACTTAGAGTACTCAAAGTATTAGACCTATTAGAGTAATTTTTTAAAGTAAAA
Source organism: Aphis gossypii (assembly GCF_020184175.1). Taxonomy (NCBI): domain Eukaryota; kingdom Metazoa; phylum Arthropoda; class Insecta; order Hemiptera; family Aphididae; genus Aphis; species Aphis gossypii. Next base: position 62,068,421 of record NC_065533.1, read on the forward strand.
TTATTATACAGGATCTCAAGTAGGTTTTTTGACATTTTAATTTTAAACAAGTTATGAATCATAACTTATGATTATTTTAAAATAAAAAGTGTGGTCAAGTCGGTATCACTCTACTGTACATTAGGTGCCACGTGGATCACTATTATAATATAATATGGGAGTGTTAAATTTTAATCCAATGATAAGTATTATAGTGTACGAAAAAATAATCTGAATGGAGATGATTTGTCAGCCTAGAATATATATATTTTAATTTGGGTGGTGAAAAGGTGGTTTATGTTTTAATGACTTACTTACCTCAAAATTAAATCTTGTACAAAAAATGCTAATTTAAACAACTGGTGTGTGTTTCAAGTTTCTACGTCTAGTAATTTTTAATTCCAACAAATTAAAATTGTGAATTGTTTCATACGATTTTGTTTGATAGTTTTAATACAAAAATAAATATTATAGCATCCTGGAAGGCATATTAAAAAAAGAATTGTGCTCAATAGCAGTACAAAAATTTTGATTGTATTGAAGCAGCCAGAAAAATAAGATAGGACACATATATATACGATATATATGTATTATATTATATTACAAACAATGAAACTTATCTAAAAATAACAAAGCTTCCATTTAACATTACCTGTTTAACAAAAATATTTTTGAGAAATATAAACAAACTTAATCATATTTAACATAATAATATATTAATATGAATTCTATTTAACGAATTTCTATATAATATGAATACCTATACAATACAAGGTGTATCAGATAGAACTGACTAAAAAAAAAAAATGATGCTAATTAAACGTACAACAACAATTATGAAAATTATATAATTAATAAATCATTTAAGAAATATACTCATTTCAGGAAATTTCCATGTAAAAATAATATTTTGAAAGAAGTTATAACGCTCCAAATTAATTTATGCAAAAAAATATTGATATTTTAAAAAATTCTAAAAAATAAACTAATTGATTTAAATAAATATTTTACCATCAAAATGTTTATTTTAATTAAATTTACAAATTGGCTATTTTGAATTTTGTCCAATAAAAATTTAATCAAATTTAATCTTTTTATTTTTACTATTAAAAAATAAAAATATTTTTTTACATTGTACGTGTAGCGCAAGTGTCTCTTAAAAATAAACAAAAATAAAAAAATAAAAAAATATATTAATTAGAACAAAAGTTACTCTAAAGGTCATTTCTATCTGTTACACCCGTATACTAATTTTTTGTTTATTTAGACTTCATAGTTCGTAATATGGAAATCTCACTGTTCATATTATATATTATTATATTATACTTATTAATATTTACACTATATTATTTTAATTTGAATACTCGTAACATTGAAGTGGAAAATACTGCACATATTATATAAAATATCACACATTGTAAAATCAACAGATTCATTCCTCTACTTAAAATCTAACGTGCAAAATATATTATGAACAGCTATATTAGTTATAACTGAACATAGAATAAGTTTTTACATTATTATAATCTAAATGTTGTATACTGATTAATTTTACTTAAATACGAAATATGTTTTAATAATTCTTTACACAAAATATAAGAATAACATTACTTCACCACTTCAGTTGCAATTATTAGTTCTTATCTTTTACAAAAATCAAATAAAAGTGATTAGTTTAAATAATTTAATTATCGGTTAAATCGACAATTAGAACAACAAACTGTTGGTAAATTCAATTGTAAAACAGAGCCTGAATAATTTATCGAAGTCTCAAATTTACTAATTATTGTTTAATTATATTTATGTATACAATAATTTAGAATTTAGATTTAGACCCATACTAATGTTGTGAATTTTTTGAAGTTCAAAAATGGCTAATTTCGTAAACTAAATTATATTTTATTTCATACACAAATCTAATTATTTGTTTCTATTCCTAATAAGTAATAACATACATGGTTGTCGAAAGTGGAAAAATATTAAATAGAATTTTAATATATGTAAAGAATTACATAGTAGGTTAGTAGGTATGTCATACCTGCCCACGGGTAATGTATAGCTTACGTATAAAAAATGCAAAATATAATGTTATTATAACCCCGAAAACGCAATCAAAGTTATTGTTAAGCCATTAAGGTCATATAATATAATGAAAATAGCAAAATACAATTTTACAAACATTTTGTGATCGACAATAATTATTACCAAAGCTAAGATTTATATTCAACAGCATGTTTTTTTTGCGACTTCTGATTATTGATTTTGTCAGTTATGTCCACGAATCACGTCATGATGAGATAGATGGTGGTGTTTTTATTTTACATGTTTGTGCATATTTTGGATAAAATGCATATTATTGCATACATTGAATAAAATAAATATTATTGCATATTTCAATTAAAATAATGCGAAAAATGCATGTTTTATTGTATATTTCGTATTTAATTCATTTATACTTGACAATTTAAAAAAAATATGTTGTCGTAGCATGTAACACTTTTGAATGTGAGTTATAAATTTTATTTCTAAATTATTTTATTTTATTTTATTTCTCAATTATATTATATAAAGAACAGACAATTTTTTTTTTTTGTTACTTTATTTTTGTGTTTATCTTATAAAAACATTTTATCCACACTTAATTTATTCAATCAGGCTGGTTTCATAATTTAAAAAAAAAAATAATATTTTTCTAATTTAGTAGCTTATTAATTATTATATATTTACATGTTTATTGTAATTGTCGAAACTAATGGTTCAGACAAATTTTCTTAATAATAATAAAATAAAAAAACTTATAAAAATTTAAATGCATATTTTTGCATATTTTGGTAAATAAAAAACATATTTAACAATTTTTTATTGCATACAAATCCTAGCCCTGATTATTGCTGATCGATTACGTAAAACGCGTTTAATGATTTTTTTTTAAAGTAGGCATATTAATATAATAATACAAAACAAAATTAATATACTTAATTAATTAAAAAATAATGTGTGAATAAATAATTAAATTTATATCGAAATTCACAAATGCCAAAAGTAGGTATATGTTAAATAAATAAATTTTATTTATAAACGTGTAATTTTCTAATACAATTTATTATACTTACGGGTGTGTAGCGGCGACGATTGACTCTAAATAGTTCTGTGTTAGTGTATTAGATCTTTCCAAAAATCTCTCAAACGTAGCACTCTGTAACAGTCTGAAATCTGAATTCTGAATGTCGCCTAGAAGCGCTAGCACACAGCACAGTACATTACAATATTACATATCGCCACTAAAACTCTACAGGAAGAATGTGATTGGTTTCTGCATTTTCTACAGCCTATTCACGCACAGCGTTCGGACTAATCACCACGCTTATGTGCGGTAATTAATGCGCATTAACTCAACGCGCATTACAAAGTGATAAAAGCGGATAATTGGTCAAATTCGTGGGGGAGCTTAACATGTTTGTCTTATCTTACTGTAAACAAATATCTTTATTGAGAATGTATTTCAAAGTCCATGCTTTGGATTCCACGACCAAAATATGTGATTGGTATCTTACCACTTATATTATTTTATAATTTGACATTTTAAAATGCCTGCTAAAATATTAATTCGCATTAATAAGCGATTAATTTGATTTAAGGAGTCGAATTAAATAATAAGCGTGAATTAGAAATGCGTTTGTATGCACCAAACTCTCGGACAAACACAATGCGTATTAACTGTTGCATATAAACGTAGTAATTTATATACCTAATATCGTTTAACCCATGGTGGCCAAACTGCGACTCGCGTCTTATCGTAACATTTTTACAAAAAAAATTTTTTAATATGAATTTTTGTATTTGAAAACGTATAATATTTTATTAAATTACAATTTATAGAAAAAAAATTACAAAAAAATATAATATTCTTGAAATAATATTAGATAGGTATTATGTATTTTTTAAATTTTAAGTTATTAATTATTGTCTTATTTGTTATATAATATATATATTACTCATAAAGTCATAAATAATTATATAATAATATGACCTTTTTTCCATTCCGACTCTTCCCTATTTATTGTTAAATTTTTTTTTATAACTTTTTATTTAGAATAAACAAGTGCTTTATGATAATTTTATGGTTATTTTGGTGGATATATTGGTATTATTTTCAAAATCAGTAATACGGTGTTTTCTATGTACGGCTTCTAAATATTTATATGAAATATAATACCTACGTCCTACATACTAAACGATAATTTTTATTATTGTTTTTGTATACTAATATGGTTTCAGCAGAATCGGATTTTTGTGTGTCAATCAGCATTTGAGACCGTTTTGTCAATGCTCGTTTCAATAAATCAGTAATAAGCCAACATTTTTTCAACTTGTATAATATATAAAAATACAATGTATAGTAGGTAAATACGTCAAATGCTCGTACATGTAGGTGAACAGCCATTATTATTAAATATTTTCAAATTAATTTTTATTCCGATTACAACTTTAGATTAAACTATTCGTACCTATATACGTATCTGGAACCATTTCAACATCGTAAATTAATAATTATACATAGTACATATTGTTTTTATTTTTTTGAAACTTAATTACTGAATTAAAGTTAGTATTCATAATAATAATAATAATAATAATAATTTATTTATTGTAACCAAACATAATAATTATATACATTAATACATTATACATAACATTTAAATAAAAGTTACTAAACCCCTATAAGCCATAGTTGGGTTAAGAGTTCTATTGTTTTACATAAGATTTATAATAATAATCAATACATAAATTTAATCATATAACAAATTGTACAATATAAATTATTAGTTGATGTTTACTAGATAATAATACAACAGAGTGGATAACAAAATGGTTTATAACTATTCAAATATAGTAGGTATCTATATAAAAATGATAGTAAATAGTAATTACATTTGAAATGGTAAAATAGTAAAATTTTGGAATTTTTTATATTAATGTTGTATTGGATACACAAATCTATTCCAACGTATAATGGATTCATTTTACCAAAATTGGAGTTACAAGTATAATTGGTCAAATTAATATTTATAATATGGTATTTTGTACTGTAGTCATGATTTGTTGGCGTGAGTAAATGTTTATATAATAATAAGCGCTTTTTATAAAGTTGATCTAAATTTTGGATATTTATAAGGCGTTATAGATGTTAGTTATAATATTAGATGATGGTTTGTTTAGAGTATAATTAATTAGTCTGTTAATTGTTCTCAATAAATTGCTTATATGACTAGTGTAGACTAGCTGTAGGAGGAGTGCCAGAATATTCAATACCAAAATTTAAGATTGATTGAACTAATGATAGATATATAATGCTTTTATGTTGTATTCTACATATGTATCAGGTATCTAATATCCTTTAGGATATAAAAGAATTTTCTAATAGTTCTTGTTAAAAAAATGTATATAGATATACCATTTCAAGTTATTATTATAAAATAACCCAAGATATTTAATGTATCTACTTCTTCAAATAAGTAACAATCTACTGTGAAGTTAAAGTAATTACATGATGATATGTGAATATACATTTTTTTCTCATGTATATTATGATTTGTATCATTAATTCTAAAGTGCATACATTTAGTTTTGTTTAGATTTAGTTCTAATAAATTAATATCAAACCATGATTTAACATGGTTTACAATCATGTTTGCCTTAGAATATAATTCATCAGATGATTTATCAGACAATAATATTACAGTATTTGCAAAACAAATTGTTTTAGCATTTAACGCTAAATCAAATAAATTATTAATAAACATTATATTTATCGTCATAAATTACGTATAATGATAGGTTAGATTGGTATTTTTCCCCATTATCATCGTTTTAATCGTTTTGATTTAGGTTTTCTCCAATATAAATTCGTATAATGCTAAAATACTGTAATTATTTTAAGTTATAACCTATTTATGCTTATACACTTTAATGGCTTCGTAGAAACGATGTGTAATTATTTGATTCCAGAATGTAAATTAACACAATGCTTATATTTTGTAACCGACACTAATCTGATGACCGATGAAAACTATTATTTATTGTACATTATTTTAATTTTAGATCAAAGTACAATGTACGAATATATGATAATATATTTTGTATTGTTCATAATATTCTGTTCTTATCGAGTAGCTGATTATAATAATTAAACATTACTATTTTATATTTTGATATGACACATTGATAATCTTACCTTTTTTACGACAATCCAGTATAAATATAGTGACCAGATATAAAAATTTAAAAAAAGTACATTTTAAAACTTGGCTTCTCCTCTGTCGTAATTGCCCAATTGCGTATATTGTATGCTAACCATTTTGTCCATGTCATAGAACATAGGTCATCTCTTTCGATAAAAATGGTTTTATTTTTTTTAATTAGGTATTATTATTATTATTATCTACAATAAAATTAATTATTTAAAATTATTATGTCAACTCATTAGATGTGTGACTTTATGATAAAAATTCTTTGAAATTTATGTTAACTTAAACTTAAGAATAAATATTTAAGTTATTTTTTAAAGGTAAAAACACCAAAAGTAAAATTTAAATAAATAAATACAAAACTTTGTTAATATGTTCCCTACATAATAACAAAAAACAAATTAAATTAACTATGCTACTAACAAATTAAATTGCATTAGCTTTACAAAAAAATATTATAGTGATGTATAAGAACACTGTAGTATACACTATAGGTACGACATAGTGAGGTACAATAATAATAGTTACATTACTGCTGGTATTATTTTTGTTCGATTTTATTTTGTTGACTATATACTTACTGCAGTATTAAATGTAAAGTCGGAATTAACCGGTAATTATTAAATTTATTTATTAAAGCTTGAACACAAAATTTATTTATCCATATGAATTATACTTTACGCGTAATAAATATGTCCATATAACTGATATACCTACCTATTTAAAATTGTTTTTTTTTTGTGTGTTGGTATCGAATTGACGTATTTTTGCGTTCATTAATATTTTTATGATGCTGCGATTTACTAGTTATTGGATATTTTAAAACGAAAACGAAGAAAAGTTGGTAAGACTATGGGTTGCAGTTTTAATTTTTAAGCATACATACTGCTGATGGTATTTTAATCTGATTTCACGTTCGTGGTTATATAGTGGCGGTTATAATAACTAGTTATAGATGAACTGTTAATTTGTATACTCTTTAAAAGAAATAAAATACATAATCCACCAATATACGGGTATACGTTACATTACAATTATATAGTATGTATGTATCATATTTAAAAAAAATTACACTTTAAAATGTAACACTAAATAATTTTGACGCACTGCATCTATTGTAAATATTTGCATGAAAAATAAGTTTTCCATCAGCCTGGCGTTTATTTTGATGGCAGTATTAATTTATCCGTTTGCTTTACGACTTTTCAGCCTTCGGTTTTTTTTCAATGACTACCTCCTTTTTTTTCAGCGTGCTTTTTGGTTTCTCTCGCACGTTCTTTGTTACGTACATCCTGTACGCATTCGGTAGCTGATCGTCTCTGTACAGTTGGTCACTAAAATATATCCTTCTTAGCCGGCAGTTGGCGTGAACCTGGACGCGAACTGTTTCCATATAGGTTGTCTTGAACGAGTAGCTCGTGATCGCGGCCAAATTCAGGCTTAGTTGGTTCCAACCCTCAATCATGCAAATCGGCATCGCGATCATGAACGTGCTCAGCTTCGTGCTTGTATGGTAACTGCTCACGCGTACACGCCGACGAATTTTTTCGCTGTCCAAAATCTGTTTATGCGTAACAATTGAGGCAGGGAAGGGCGTTAGATGATATAGAGAAAAAAAATAAATTTCCATCAGTTGAACAATTATATTTTTCCCGACATTTAATTAGATAATTAATGGTTAATGGACAACCAATTTTGAAAAATTTTTAAAATCGTAATTTTAATTATTTTTCTTTTTTAAAAATAATTTTGAATATTTTGCCTTTTAAAATTATTGAAAGGAAACCTAATATAGGTTATCAGATATAAATGATATAATAAATAATATTAATCTGTATGCTATACATGGGCGCCCATAAGTAAAATTTTAGGGGGGGTCAAAATAAAAAATTCTCAAATGTAAAGATAATAATTATATTATGGTAATATTTATTGAGTTACAAGTTTTTAATATTTTTGTCCAGGGGGGGCAAGTGCCCCCCTTGCCCCTCCCAATGGGCGCCCATGATGCTATACACAATAATAATAGTTATTACACATTTTTAAATCAAATTTACGCAATAGAAGCTATTACCTATATAATATTTATGTAGGTACCGTAATTTCGAACGTGAATAGTCGACCAAGGTTTTTCACCAACAATGTCACAAACGGTAATTGAATACCAAGTGACTCTTTGGGATCCACCGGACAGGCTATACAACAAGCATTCACGTTTGGTGACTGAAGCTGGAAAACGTTGGACTTAATAACGTCGTCTTGAATTTGTTGCGTTTCTCCATATTTACACTGAAATAGTGAAATAGGTACCCAAATTCAACGAACGTTTACTATATTTTTATTATACCAGGTAAGGTTATTTAAACGCATTTTGCTTTTTTTTAGCTTACATAATTTTATTTTATTTTTAACTATGGAAACATATTTCACATTAATCACCAATTGCCATTACCATTATAAACAAATAAATAAAAACATATCATTGTAGAATCAATACATTCACTCCGTTAGAATATAATAAAAAAAATAATGAACTGACTATGTACGTCAGTAGGTACCTTATTAATTATTATACTTATATTATACAGCGCCACAGCGGGAAAAAAGAGTGCATTTCTCTACGCGGAATTGTATTAATTTTTTCAATGTGTTGCCCAGTGCAGAATCTAGGACATTATATAAAATATTTATATTTCACTAATGTTATTTATTGTATTTTATTTAGGTACTTAACGAATAGCATATTGTAAAATATTGTGCTGTTATATCGGACGGATTTATAGTAGGTTTATCGGTGCACATGAATTGCGTACCAAAACAGGTAGATGAACCTTTTTGAACGAATTGCGTCCCGGACGCAATTCGTGTTACCTTTTAAGTTAACATTTTTTTTTGAGCTTTCCAGTGGTTTCCAAATTTATTTTAAAATTTAAAAAAAAAAAAAAAAAATAATAGTAATTATTTATTTATCATTAACACAATAATGTTAAATGAAAACTTGTTTTTAGTGGTTTGTACTTTTGGGCCGGAGCTATACATGACGTATTTGCCGCGTTTCAAACGTTGCGTATTTCGCGGCGTTTATTAAAAATAAACCAATGCATTTTTAGTTCGATGGGTAACGCGGCGGAATACGCCGTGTGTAGCTCTAGCCTTATAGATATTTTCGATAAAAATATTAGAGACCATACGGACTTCCCATTTCCCAATCGATAAGTAACTATGGATTACAACCGAGACACTATATATTATAAGATAATATAGTATACACTTTATAGCATACCTAATATATAATGTTAACTCCACTGTAGTGATTAGATCAAATCAGATATAACAAATAAAATTAGTGACACCAGAATTCATTTCCTACATTATTTTGGACTGGTCTGCGATCATATGCACTGTGTTCAATATTAAATTAAATTATTGATAATATTATTATTTAAAACGTTTTATTAAAATGGAAAATGAACTTATTATGTCAACAATGTTAAGTGAAAAAGGTGAGATATTAAAAGTTGTTAATGATTTTAAATTTGGTTGTCACAAAAATTACTCAAATGGAGATATTAGATGGAGGTGTACAAATAAAAACGGCAGAGCTTTTTTACGAATAGATGCTGAAGATAAAATAAAGGTTAGTGCCAGTAATTTAATTCACAATCACGATAAAATAGAAGTAAATATTCTGAATCGCCAAAAATTTAGTAATAGTTTAAAACGTAAAGCGATTACAGACATATCAGAACGACCAAGTAAATTATTTCATACACAATTAAAAGAAAAAAACGTGCCCACACTAACAATAACTGATGTTACATATATAAAAAATAATATGCATTATGCACGTAGAACCAGTTACCCTCAATTACCAAATAATATCAATGAGGTTCATTCTATTTTAAACAGTATAGAAATTAAAACTATAGACAACGAACGATTTGTACTATTTAATAACTCTGACAATGGGATAGTAATGTTTTCATGTCAATCTAACTTGTGCTTTTTTAGTGAAATAAGTGTATTTTACGTAGATGGTACTTTTGATTATTGTACTAAATTTTTCTGTCAGTTATTCACAATTCATGGATTACATAATAGTTTTTATATTCCACTTGTATTTTTTTTATTAAAAAATAAGCAAACCTTAAGTTACTTTGAAGCATTTAAAGCAATTAATCACGAAATAACCAAAATAAATCCCACATTTACTCCAAAAATAATTTACGTGGATTTTGAAAAAGCAATACATAATGCCATTAATAGAATATGGCCAACAACCTTAATAAGAGGTTGTCGATTTCATCTCGGCCAATCTTGGTGGAGAAAAATACAAGAACTAGGCTTGGCTTCAGACTATATCCTAAATAATGAAATAGGTGAGTATTTAACATTGACGTTTAGATTATCTTTCCTAGAACCACACGAGGTTGGAGATTTTTTTTCGTTTGAAATGTCTGCTATTCAACCAGACGAACACAAAATTATAGAATTTGCTAACTATTTAGTAGATACATACATTAGTGAAAATTCAATATTTCCTCCAAAATTGTGGGCAGAAAAAAGTTGTAGCTCACAAAGAACAACGAATGCATGCGAATCTTTTCATTCGAAATTTAAAAAATGTTTTGATTCTCCTCACCCGAATATATATAAATTTATAGAAGTTTTAAAAAATATGCAAACTGATACCACAATATTAATAAGAAGTAGTCTAGAAAAACAACGAGTACCTAGAAAAGCAATAAGACAAAGAATATTATTTATAGAAAATAAAACTAAACAATTAAACAATAAAGAAATTACAATTAAAGACTATGTTAATACATTAGCCAATAAATATAAATACAGAAAATGATATAATTATATTTTTACAATTCAATTTTAATTTTTTTTATAAATAAGTATTATTATTATGACTTAAAATCTATATTATTACATTTTTACAATTCTATTTAATTATTTTTATAAATATGTACCTATGTGATTGATAACATTATATTTTTACAATTTAATTTTAATTTTTTTTATAAATAAGTATTATTATTATTATGATATTATTATATTTTTACAATTATTAAATTTAAATTTTTTTGTATAACTTGACATATCTTTATTATGGCAATATCACTTTAAGAACCCCTTAGAACAATTTAAGAACAATAATTAAACGTAGATGAAAAGGTAACACGAATTGCGTCCAGGACGCAATTCGTTCAAAAAGGTTCATCTACCTATTTTGGTACGCAATTCGTGTGTACCCAGGTTTATAATACACACCTGAATGATCCAATTATCCAGCGGATTTCTGCCGACGCTATAAAACGCAGTAACCAATGGTACTTTTAATTTTGCCTTAAACATTATTTCTCACAAGTGGAATTGTAGTTATTGGACTTATGGAGTTCTTGGACCCATAAATGGAGACTGATTTTAAAAATATAAATAAAATATGAAACACTTTGTTATTACGCTCGTTGCTATACCCGCGTGTTTAGGACACAATACAAAATATTATCTATATTCTTCACTATAATGTTTAAGTATTTTAATTTTTGGTTGATCCACGATTCAGAATACTAATTCAGGAAGTCTTTTAAAAATCTCAACAATTCAATTATTGGTTAATAAGAGCTTCCTGAATTTTTTCTATGTATTAAGTACGAGTCGTTAATACAGTTGAACCGAAAGACTATTTTTAAATAATAGACACATTTTTTTTTTGTTTTGAAAGTATATAATAAATCATGAGCTGCGCGTTGAAAAACAACATAATATAAAGTTGCTAAGCCTTCATGAATTTTTTAGCATTATGTATAATGTAGGATATACATAAACATATATCGTTGGTTCACTAATGTTGTATGATGCGGGTAGTATTGTAAATGTGTGCGTAGTAACCAATAATTTATCATTAGCAGGTTAGATTTGTATGGAAATATATTTTTTTTGCTACGTCCAAATAGAATTTAAGTAATGTCCGCGATTTATATTATTATTTGTGATAAAAATGGTATACTATTTTTGTTTTGCATGTTTTTGCAAATATTGAGCTTAATGTATATTTTTTCATATTTAGGTAGTATGATCGTATTTATTGTATTTAAGCCGATAATAATTAAACTGATCAAAGTATATACAACAATAACTTGGTTTTTTAAAAATATTTCTACTATTGAATGAGAATTATAAATTTTATAAATTAATATTAATTTATGTACGCAAAAAATAAATAAATAATTTTTAATTTTTGATCTCAATTACACGTCTTATAAGACAATCAGCTAATCACTGTTGTATTTCAATAAATATTTTTGTGTGTATTTTTTAAAAATTAAAATGCATATTTTTGTTAATAAAATGAATATTTTACAATTTTTTATTGCATACCAATCCTAACCCTTATCATTAATGCCACAGAATTACTTTAATCTGTAATGTATAAGAAATAGTAGAGCGCTCTCACACGCACACATATTATAAGTCACTACTACATAGGTATTAGGTACTCATATCATTAAGCGCGTAAATAATATATTCGGTGCACATGAATTTCAAAAAGGTAAATGAATCTTTTTGAACGAATTGCATCCCGGACGCAATTCGTGTTACTTTTTCATTTCCCATTTTTTTTTTCTTTAAGTGATCAGTGGTTTCCAAATTTATTTTTAATTTTAATAATATTTTTTAATTAAAAAAATAAAAAAAATAATAAATTAAATATTTATCATTAACATAATATTATTACTTATATTATGAAAACTCATTTTTAGTGGTTTGTACTTACTACCATTCCACAATAAAATAATTGCATTTTGGTTAATCAAATTAAGATTGTTTTTTAAATAGTTTTTTGTTAAGTTTGAAGTTTTTGTTTCCATAGCTGAATTTAATTTATTTAAAATAACTTGAAGCTGTTTTGGTTTCTTTTTAAAAATTCTTAGTAGCAAATCTCTAGTTTTTATATATGAATAATTATCCAATAATCGTATTCTTCCATCAGGCGATATTATTATAGGTTGACCTCGTAAACGTTCAATTTTAGATGTTACTTGAGACTGTGATATTGCTCCAGAAATAAGTACTAAATCGGTACGTTGATAGGTTACTGAATTCAAAATCGATTAAAATTATTTTATTTTATTTTCTGGTTGTTGCCTGAAAATAAATAACATCTATTAACAATTATTTTAGTATTATTTTTATCTGGCTAACAATTATTGTAATAGAGATATAATACTTCCATAATGTTTATTTTTGTTTGTAATAAAATAATAATAATTTTTAAAACTTAATTATATTTTACTAAAACTTATTTAAATATTTTAAATTAAACATACTGATTAGCTTTTATTTTATTTTTATATTTTATTATGAGTATTTTTTAAATATATCATTATCATCTGATTTTTATTTCACCGAAATTAGAAAATTTGTAAAATACATATATTTATTTATAATCAACTATATTTTTATTTTAAATGTAACTTACATATTGAAGTATTAGTCACTTGATTACTGCACGAAGAAAGTACGTTCACGTTGTTTCGTAGAAAAATGAATAATCACAAACACTAAGTACCTATTTAAGAATTAAACTGTAAATTTAACTTAATAAAAAATCAGTAATGTATGACTATCAAAAACTAGGAAAGTACTGAAAGGGTAGAAGATATAGACTAACAAACTATGTAAAATGGACCTATATTTATATGGAAGAAAAGTGATAAAATCACAGTGGCGGTAAAATTAAGTTTTGCTTCACTACAGTTATAGGTACACAATCAGTGGCGTCATTGGGGGGGGGCAAGGTGGGCATTTGCCCCTGTCTGATTTTAAAAGCAGCCCAAATGGGCCGGTGTCCAGTTTTTGCCATTTAACCATTATTTTATTTTATTAGTGCAAAAACATGATTATTTTTATAATATTTTCAGAAAATATTTTACAGTCTACCTGCTAAGAAATTATAGTCACAATGACACATTTTTAATTAATAATTGATAGTAAGAATAAATTTATATTTAGACGTATGCGGGTTGTGCATGACGCATGTATGTTTTGTGTGTGCATGTGTAATAACAACGATAATAATAATAATAATTAATATCATAATCCTGAGACGCTTCACTACCCGTGTAGCCTCAATGGTGACAACTTACATTTTAACAAAGGTCGCCAACCACGAACCGAGGCCCTATTGAACCGGAGTATCGTGGATTTCTATATATATATGAATAATGAATATGAGAAAGGATAGGAGGAAATAATTAAAATCATTTTGTGGAGATATATAAATTTAATTTGGTGCCGAGAAAGCCAACCGGCATAAAACTCGGACTTAAAAAAAAACAATGTGTGAATAATATTAGTGACAGACACTATTAATATAATAATAGCATGAATATAGTTTCCTTTTTATAATTACCAAAAAAACCTCATGAGGGGGCCCCGACGCTCGTAGACGTCGAGGGTACACATTACAACCATAATTTATTATATACAATTTTATAGGATAGAGAAAAATGTTGTACTCACATACCGGCCGGATTTAAAAATACATATAATATTAGAAAAAAAAACACCATGCCATTCATCGTGTTGCCCACTCGGCATATCCGCCGGGGAAACGACCATGGATGTTCTACTCCATAATGATGGTGCAGACACCTACGGCAAAAAATGGAGTAAAATACTTGCTGACCATCTAGTCAGCGCTAAGGAACGGGAGTGGCTTTCTTTGTTCATCATTTATCGGCAGTTGCCAGCAGCGGTTATCGTCACGCGTAGGGCTTCGGTTATGATAACGGCGTGAAACGAAATAACGGTAGGCGCGCGGCGTGTCACGCTGGGGGTGCTTTTATTTATTAAAAATGTTTAATGTGCATCCTACGTTACAATCCCATATAATTTTATTTCTTAATTAATAAAAATTGTTATACTTGATAGTTTACAGAGTTTTAATTGGTATTGGATTGTAAAGTTGTTTTTTTATAAAATATCTGCTGTCATATATTTGCAAATTATATTATTAACCAGTTGATAAATAATCTTTTAAAAATTAGACTAAAAAAAAATGTGATAAAAAAGTAAGTAGATATATGGTTGTTGTGAGCGGTATTTTTTTATCCATTCGGGCAGGTCAAAACCTTTGCCCCCCTCTACTGAAAACTGAAATGACGCCACTGTACACAATGTATACTCAATGGTGATGTACATTTAGAAGATACAGCAGAGCGTATGACTTATTTGAAACAAATATTCCATTAATTGAAATAATGAGTCATTAATATAGGATTATGTTATCATAAACTTTAATTGTATCCTTGTATGACATTACGGTACACTTTACTCATTACTGATCGGATAGGTTTATCAGCAGCAGCATAAACTGATCTATCCTACTAGCCTACTATCCGTTTGAAAACGATACAAATCGTTACTCGTTTTATTGAGTTCTCGATTAAAGCAGTCATATAGTTAGTTAAATATTATTATTTCACTCGATAGGAACAAAAAAAAAATAATATTTTATACTTAGGCACTCTATAATACATATCGATTAGTATTCGTGAACAATAGCATGCATTCTAGCTAAAAATAAAAATAAAAGAGAACGAAATCTTTTTCGTATACAGGTTTGGTATATAATTAATCATAAACGTGTCTCATTCTTTCTATCCACCCCTTTCTTTGATTATGATTATCGATGCAATAAATAAAGATATTCATAAACCTATTTGCAATATACATAATACATATTTATTGATTTCGTACAATATTACTCATAGTTAGTTTAGTACATTTTTAATGACCAAGAGCGTTAGCGTCAGAGAATCACTGTTTCAAGCATCTAAAAGTAATGTTGTTAAAATATGTTGTCATAAAGTAATAAATTTGGAAATAGATTCTAAATGTATATATAAAAATAATTTGCTTATTAAATTATATGTACACCAACAATTACATTATATTGAAGTTCTGGTTACACACACACACACACACACACACAACACACACACACACACACACATATATTATGCAAAAAAAACATTAGGCACTTATCGCAAATTGCAAAGCCACCTTCCTCCGCCGTACCACATATCCATACGACAACGGTCATATGTGTACAGCAATAAGTCGCTATATCGGACATAACATATTCACTATACAGGATTCACTTGACACCTAATGTAGAGTCAGGTGATCGTTATTTAAGCATCTTTTTTTTGGAAATCTTGTAAATTAATTTCTACATTAATCCAATAAGGCCACCGGTTGTCATTTGCGAATCGCTATTGTTAATTTTTACCTTTTTTGTAAGACAGTTGCGCATCGTTCGATTTTTGGGTTATATTTCATTTGCGCATCAGCCGTTTAAAAGGTCTTACATAATTTGCGCATCAATATTATTTAACAATATAATTTAAAAAATAGGTGTATAACCAAAAGGATTAGTTGTTTTAAAATATATAATAATATTAAGAACTAACAACTATTCTATTATATAATATTTATTTTCAATTTATTTCTATTCAAATTATATTTATACTTGTACTTTAACTACCTATGACTGTAGTATACCAACAAGTGTTAATTTCAATATGAGTATTTGTAAACCTAATTACCTATTATTTATTATGACAAATTTATTTTAATTATTTGGATTTAATTATTGCATAAATATTATGATTTATGAAAATCATTATATTTTCAATTAAAAACTATTTTTTACGCAATTCTTTTGTTTAGCATGTTGATGCACATTTGAATTATTTGCTAAGCATAAAGGACAAATAAAAGACTTTAGCCCGCAAGCTATAAAAAGAGCTTTAGACTTTAGTTAAATCATCTCAACAACCTAATAATTAATATAATTAATATAATATAATCATTTAGTATAATTATTATACTAAATGATTTGATATACGATAATTTGGTGCAGGTAAAACGGGCAATGCGCAAACGATATATTACGGCCAATAAAGTTGGGAACACAATTTACCGCCGCGCGGTAGTCATAGTGTACACGACTGCAGTTTTTGAAATATCGCGCGATGTTTTTACGGCGCAATAACTCGTGTGTTGTACTTTATTCGTTTTAATGTATTTTAACAAAACGCGCAGTAAAATTTCAGTACGGTATAAATGTCATCACGCGTTATAATAACGTCTGTGTGTCTCCAGCGTAAAAAGTACATGCTAGTACTGCAGTGTGGGTAAAAGAATAAATCGTACTACGGTATTTTATATAACCTAGTAGCCTGTCGTAATCATATGATTGTTGGAAAATAATTTCCATACAGTAAAGAAAATATAACTCACGAACAGTCGGAGATATATAATAAAATGTATTTTTATGGGTAAATTTTTGAAAAATTCTCTGATCATACTAAAATTGTATTAGTTATTAAATTGTGTATATTATATTGACAAATTATTACTTCACACTACCACGTCGACGAAATTTAATAGCAGAGTAGTATTTAGGGTTATTATATAGTTAATTTTCAAATAATTTGTTTAATAAAATATAATATGTCTATATAGTATATTATATCTATCATCTTACTACTTTTGTTTATACTTATGTACTGTTAAATAGGGCGTAGACCATTTGGGCGAATCGACCCAAAATATAGTTTGTTTGGAAGAGGGTTTAGTCAACTAAAACTACCGTTTGGGAGAGAATTATTAAATTAAAAATACCGTTTGAACTAATGAAAATGCTTATAATATACACTTAACAATTAATTAAACAAAATCATACAAAATGTATGTAATTTACAGTCAAAAATCATATAAAATATAAGTAATTTACAGTCAAAAATCATAAGAAATATGAATAATTAATAATAATAGTCAACAATTATAAATAAAATTACATATAATATAATTATAGTACTGTTTAGAATAATTTATAATTAATAATAGTGATTAATAACGATTAGCAATAATATCATCAGTATTTGTTACCCGGTTTTTCCTCGCACAGGTAAAAATATTTTCACTCACCCAAACGGACTATTATTTTTTTGGTAAAAAGTATTACCTTCGCCCAAACGACCACCACCCGTTAAATAAAACCGAAGTTGTCAATAGGGTGCCTCCGAATTTTTGGAAAATGACTAAGGGTACCGTGAGTCAAAAAAGGTTGGGAACCTCTGCTATACATCACAGACTTGTAAATTATAAATCATATTAATATTCTAATAATATCAAGCGTAATAATATCAGAAATTAAGAGGATGACAACTCACATTATTAATTATTTTCACTCTTTGACTTCTCCCCACAAACACAAAATGATTAAATATCATTTTTATGTTTTTTTTTTTTTTTTTGAATAAATTCACCCATTGTTTCATGAATTTTAGAAAATAATATTTTTAAGAATTTGACATATCAATAACAATATCATAATAATGAAATTTTTGTTTTTACTTTAAGTTACATTAATACTGTTTTAATTCGAGATGTTAAAATAAAATACATAAAAGTTAAATGTAAAATGTTGACTGTATACAAATTTCAGTTCGTGTTTTTGTAAGTTTTACCTGTTATACTTTTGAGTTGTGGTACGATTAATAATCCTTATTTTATGATATAGGTATCAATAATACATTTATACATATACTCACTTCTAACATTATCGTTGCACATTTAATAATGATAGTCGACCATCATAGCATAGGCTTATAATTTAATATACACTCAATACAGTTGAATCGCTAAATGCAGAAAGGACACATGTCCAATATTTTACAAAAATCACTTTATTGTATAATCGAATTTAATATTGATAAATACATGATAAATACAAAAGAAATATTATTAAGCAAGCAAAAATCGAAGGGAAAAAACATACAAACTGGATTGGAAAAATAGTTGCTGCAAAAAATGATCCTTCATTAATACTTAAAGAATGGTAATTATATAATATTTAGTTGGTTTTGTTCGCTATTAATAAGTAGTAGTTCTTATATTTTTACATTAATATTTTCGATTTAAAGTTGTTCAAAAAAATATCTCAAAGACATTCAACAAGAAAAACTTGAAGATATAATGAAAATGTTTTATGAGTTGCATTCTAAAAATGAACAAGACCTTCATCTTCAACGAACAATAGAAATAAAAGAAATTACAAGAAAACGAAAACGAATAGAAACAGAAGAAGGAAAAGAAAAACCGAAATCCAAAAGTGTTCAGTATTTTTTAATAGTAGATGGACAGCGTATTCAAGTATGTAAGAAAGCTTTCATTAACGTTTATAATATTTCTAATAAAAAAATTAGACGGCTGGTCGATATGTTAGAAAATATTACCCCAGTTGATATGGAGGCAAAAATATTAGTGCTAATACTATGCCATATGACTATATGAGTATTGTCAAAAAATACATGAACATATACTGAGTTTTCCAACTAAAGATACTCATTACACAACACGATTGAAAAATTATTTAGACCCTAAATTAAATGTTAAAACTATGCACACAATGTTCATAGAAAAGTATCCAGAGTTAGAAGCGAAAATAAAATATCAATATTATTGGGAGTATTTTAAGAATAATTTTTCATTAAGCTTTGGTACTCCAGTCAAAGATGCTTGTTCAAAATGCGAAGAATTAAATACAAAAATAATGAGTAAAGATTTAAATGATGTTGCAAAAAGAGTTGCTGCTGCGGAATTACTAGTTCATGAAAATAGAAGCAAAAAATTTTATAATATATTAAAAAAACAATAGAGATTTCTCAACAGAAAAAAAAAGTGTTAGGTCTTTGCTTTGATTTTATGGCTGTAGTTAACTTACCTAAAATACCGGTGCAGGAAGTATATTATTATCAACAATTATCTGTCAATACTTTTGGTATTCATAATTTAAACACGAATAATTTATTTTGTTATGTTTATCATGAGGCAACAGCAAGAAAAACGCCAAATGATGTATGCTCTTTTTTGGTTCACTATATTAATAGTTTTGTTGATGATGTTGAGAAATTGCATTTGTTTTGTGACAATTGTGCTGAGCAAAACAAAAACCACGCATTACTTAGAATGATTATGGCTCTAGTTGAAATTAAAAAATTCAAAAAAGTTCAGGTTTTTTTTCCACTAAGAGGACACTCGTTTTTGCCGTGTGATCGTGACTTTGCATTGATAAAACAACTTAACAGAGTGGATCGTCTATACACTTTAGAAGACTATATAGAAATTATTTTAAAATCATCAAGAAACCCAGAAAATTTTTCAGTGTTTCTAGTTGATAAAAGTATGATTTATGACTATCAAATGTGGTTTTCACAATTTTATATTAAAAATACTAACGCATTAGAATGTTTAAGCCGTAATAAAACATTGAAACAACGTCGTACGATAGAAAAATTTTTAATTTCTAAGTACCATTATTTTGAATGTGTATCGGAAAAATGTAGAATAATTAAGGCAAGTGAATTTATTGACGGAATAACATCAAACCATTTCAAATTGAGAAAAAACAATGAAATGCCCATACAACTCCCAAAAACACTAGTTTATACTTCAAGCTTACCAATTCTTGAAAGCAAAATGAAAGATTTGAAGCAAATAGCGAAATATATTCCAGAGCCAGCATTGCAATCATTTTGGAATTGTATATTTTCATTACAAACTGAGACACCTCAAGCAAGGCAAAATAGAACATAAGATATTTATATAATTAAATTTCTAATTATTAAAAAGATATCAAATATTTGTGACTCAATATTAGTATATAATCTACTGTATATTATTTAATCATGTAATTTTAATTTTTATGCATATTAAAGCTACTTATTTATAAGAAAGCGGTTATTTTCGAAATATAAATGGTAATTTGAAGCATAAACGGCACATGTCCACAACCTTAAAGTCCTTCAGATACCAACAACAGTTCAATTATATTTATTTAAGTGATTGTAGAAACATGTATACCATGTCTTAAACTATATTATTCTATAACATACAATTTGTAAATCAATTTTTTTTCAAATATATTAAGTTTTTTGTGTTTCCTGAAAAATTTTAAAACTTGGACATGTGTCCTTTCTGCATTTAGCGATTCAGTTATAATATTTATTAAAATACAATAGTTTAGACATGTTTATTGTAGTATTGTCTATCATATCATATTATTGTTGACTATTTTATAATGACAGTTACCAATTAAGGAAGTCAAATGTATGAAATAAAATTCAAAAAAAGTGTTACCATTGCGCCGTAGTATAAATTGTTTACCTGATACCATATTTCTATGTACGCGATTACATATAGGATGAAATGTTTAAATATAATGGAACTTTAAAACTATTTTTTATAATTTTCCGCGGTTCTAAATTTGTTTAAATACTACATAGCTATAATTTGTATAGTTTTTACTATGTATATTGTTATGTGTATTATAATATTATTACACTTGTAAGTGTAGGAAATTTACAATTCAAATGTTTACCTGACCGTAAACAATGATGGGCAATAAGTAGATAGTAATTCAAAGTAATGAACTGTTCAAATCTTTTTAGTTCAAACTTATTTAATTTAATTATTTTGTTTTTATAAACTAATATTTACCTTTTTTTAGAGGAGGGGGGGGGGTGCCAATTTATGTATATCTATGTGAGTCCCCTATATTTTATAATGGTATAATTTATCTTTTTTTATCGAAATTTTTTTCTATACATTGTATACATTGGAAAATTAATATTTAATATTTTGATGAATTTTATGTGTTTATTCCTTATTTATATTACTTACAGTGCCGGATTATCTGAGGGGGGGAAGAGGGTATTCTTTCCTCGGGCGCTGTTGGTATAAGGGTGCTCTTAAATGTCGACAACCCGCACACTAACTCCACACTAATACTATAAAAAAGGTCATAAGGGTTTTAAATTTTTATTAGCCCCGGGCGTCAAGTGTCCTAGATCCGGCACTGTGTCACTATTCAATTTCCAAAACCCATCACAATTTACAATCTATGCCATTGAGACAGTATTAGACATTATTTATGCACAACTAACCGTGATCAATTTTTACTCCACACAGAAATGCATTGGTGTACCTAACACCTTTTAAACGCGGCAAGACATTCAACGAATTTGCCAAAAACGTCGAACTAGAGGAAATTGTGGGGTATGAAGTGGATAAGATGACATTGTGTGATGTCAAATGGCGGAATGACGGGAATAGGATCAGAAGAATTGAATTAAGTCTTTTGCGAAGATACTGTCCTGGTATGTTCGCGGACTTTTACGAAAAATTGATTCTCGAGAATATTAGCGAATGAAACGTCTATGTGTGAAATGAAAACTGAAATATTTATTAGCAAAATAAAAATGTATTTTGTGTGTTGACTTAATACACACATATTAAAAATTAAAAATAAGATTATACATATTTTTTAAATTTCATATAAACATTTTATTCAATACGTCATATTATAGATATTTTACACTTAATAATGAATCTAATGGTTATGGTTTCAAATGTGTGAAATGAAAACTGAGATATTTATTAACAAAATAAAAATAAGATGCAAATGCTCCAACTTGACCACCCTCCCGGCGCCTACGTGCATGGGCAGTCCTTTTAAGAGTTGAATATTTATTTTAATTCTAGAAAAATGAAGCACCACGTCCATTGTCAAACTAGTAGGAAAAAGAAAAAAATTAAAAGAAGTTATTTATTAAAATTAAAAAACACCATAAAAACATGAATAATTTTTTCAACCCTATTAACCTATTTTTTCTAATAGAATGAAGTACAGCAAAAAGTATTATGAGCAATTTGTTTATGTACTTAACATATTTTTGTGGGAATATCATTTTGAACATAAAAAAATAGAAGATTTATATAACAAAAAAAAAAAAATCATCGTACTATGACTAATGTTATATGAAACGTTTCAAAATAACGTAGTTCAAAATGGTATTCTTAGTCATATTTTACTGTGAGAAAATTTCCATCAACCCTAAGACCGAAATAATGGGGCGAAAGTTACGATATTTTGGATCATTACGATATAGATTCTTTCAAAGCAATTTAAAAAAAAACTATAATTGTACTATGCCCAAATGTTATACGTAACTATTCAGCACATAGTGATCTATCAGAAAAATTATGTTTATAAACTTTAGGTAAAAAATAAAGGAAAATAGGCTTATGTTCAAAACCAAAAAAACCAGCTTAAACTATGAAAATATGTTGAATAATTATGTTCAATATGTGATTTTCTGGAAAAGATTTTGCAGCTAATGTAAGTTTTGTATACAAAACGATTTAGCGTGATATTATCTATCAGAAAAATATAAATTCATAGTTTGGTTGAGAAATATAGGTTTTCCATTACATCATCTAGTTCGCAGAGTTAAGAAATAACATATTCGCAGCTATATAGATTCATTTAAATAAACATGGCAGGACAATTAGAACAAGAAAAAACTCTTAAAAAAATCACATCTTCTGTTGAAGAACAGGAGGTTTCAGCAGAAACCGTCCCTCCTGAAGATGACCAAGTTCTTTTAACAGAATCACAAATAAAAAAGAACCAGAGGAGTAGAGGACACTCCAGAATCTGAATATGATAGTGATTTGTACGACTATACATCTGATAAAAACGATGAATTAGACACGAACCCTGTACCATGGTCTTATACAATATCGAAATTCCTTGAAGACCGTGATGTTCTAAATTAATTATTATATCACTTTGTACCAAAGCACTATACTCTGTTAGGAATTGAAACGTTGAAATTATTAACAGAACTTGAAAAAAACCACTGGTGCTATTACTACACATGATACTGAAAGTGAAAGTGAATCTTCATTAAACAATAAATTAAAACAAAACTGTTAATAAGTCAATTTTCTTTTGTACATTATTCTCAATTATTTATGTAGGCTTTTTGGTTCTCTTTGAAGTTTGTTAACTGTATATTTGTTAGTTGTTTTTTTTTTTAAATATTAATATTTGAGTAAATTATTAACTTCATGCAACAACCAAAGATCCCTAATGATCCTTATCTATTTTTTAATTACTCAGTTACTGAGATGATCTAAAACAAAAAACATAAAAGACATAATAATATTTGTAAATAGATAGTTAGTAACTCATAGATAGTTACCTCCCAGAGAATTGTTTTGTTGTAAATTATTGTTTGTTATTATTATTAATTTTATTCGTTGAAATAGGTGTCACATCCATGATAGTATTACAATTAAAATTATTTATTTTTTTTAGTTTGTTATGGGATAGGAAATTTACTAAGATGGTTAAATTTTTACGGTAGGGTCGAATGGGGTAATTGTAAATCGGGGCATTTGTAAAAAATAATCATAAGACATTAATCAATTATTTTTAATGTATTTCATATCAATAACATGAAGGTATGAACGTATATTGATATAGTGAATCAATAAAACTTATAAAATTTGGAGGTTATGTGATAATACTTGTTATCAGAATTCATGTTTTTTTTTTCAAAACATTTGTAACGAGGTACAATTTTCATCTGGCTGTACACTCCGCAATAATGTAAGTACAATCATGAATTTTTTACCAGATTATTCCTTATTAAGTAAATATTATTTCTACGCTCATTAAACTACACTTTTTTCATTTATTCGGACAATGTGAGTGTATTTACATATACCCCTAAGAATTAAGTTGTGGGGTAAATGTAAATTATTTATTGGGGTAAAAGTAAACGGTATACATTTTAATTGTATCATATGTATTGTATCTTGTTTAGGGTTCGGAACTATGTACGAAAAAAACCTCCTCCCAAGTACACTGTAATGGCCGTACAAGGAGCAGTAAGAGCTATGAAAAGCGGGACTTATACTTATAAACAAGCATCAGAGGAGTTCAAAGTACCTATATCTGTAATTTTCCAAAGAATTAAGGGACGGATGACCCAAATAAATTGTAGAACAGTTGGCCGCTCGAAAACATTGTCAGATGAATGTGAAGAACTTATTGTAAAATGTATAATAGCTAGAGCTCAGATGGGACAGCCGTGCGACAAAGATGAACTCAAAGAGTTAGTGAGTGAATATGTTACCATTAATAATATAAAAACCCCCTTCAAAGATAACAAACCAGGGGACGATTGGTATTATTGTTTTATGAAACGCCATCCGTCTCTGTCGTTCAAAAAACCTGAACAACTTCAAAAATTGAGGAAAGATGCAAAGAAACCCGATATTATATACGATTTTTATGATAAACTTGAAGAGGCTTATATTAAAAATAATATAACTGAATTAGACTCTGATTTTGTATATAACTGTGATGAAAGCGGTTTCTTAACAGACCCAACAAAATTAAGAGCTCTAGGAGAAAAAGGTAAGGCTCTAAATCGAGTATCCGGAGGTTCAGGGAGAGAATCTATATCCGTTTTGGCTTGTATATCTGCTAGTGGGTCCTATTTGCCTCCATTTATTGTATTTAAAGGAGGTGCTGTCCAAGCGCATTGGACGTCAGATAAGTCTTACCCAGGTACTTTATACGCTGTATCAAAAAATGGATGGATGGAGGAACCACTGTTCTTCAACTGGTTTGAAAAAATGTTTGTTAAATATATTCAGACATTGCGCCTTGCAAAAAATGTGGTCAACCAAACTGCTTTATTGCTTTTTGATGGTCATTGCTCGCATATTAGCTTACGCATTTTAAAATTAGCAATTGAAAATAACATAATCCTAGTTAAGTTTCCAAGCCATTTAACTGACAGATTTCAGCCATTAGATAAGTGTGTTTTCGGACCTCTGAAGACAGAGTGGAATACAACAAGTAAAACAAATACAAATATAACAAATATAACAGCTTACTGTTGATTAAGTTTGGCAAACAACAAATCGGTAAAGGCATAGGCAGGCTTACAAAAGGCAAGTTTTCAGAAATATTAGGAACTTTATGGTCAAACTCAATAAAATGTGAAAACATAAAATCTGGATTTATTTCTACAGGTTTATTTCCAATTGACAAATCTAAATTTCCCGAAAGTTATTTCGATCCCATAGATCTTGAACATTATTTGCAAAATTTAAAACAAACATCAAACAAAAATGCAGAACTACCTCCACAAGAATCTATAAATAATAACAATTCTGAAGAAAATAATTTAAATCAATCTACATCTTTCAGTGAATGCCCTACCAATCAATTAACATCATATACTCAAAATCAAAAAGATATTGACAGTATTAATACATCAAATGAACTCATTACATATAACATAGATGAACAATCTACTTTGTGTAATTTGAGTACTAAAAATATAGTGAGCATATTTTCCAACCAACTGAATAAATTAAAAGAAAAA
Organism: Aphis gossypii; assembly: GCF_020184175.1. Classification (NCBI taxonomy): domain Eukaryota; kingdom Metazoa; phylum Arthropoda; class Insecta; order Hemiptera; family Aphididae; genus Aphis; species Aphis gossypii. The sequence goes on from NC_065533.1 coordinate 62,094,984, forward strand.
ACCACTGAAAATGTCCCAAATAATGAACCTATTCCACGATTGAAAGTTGCCAGCTATGGAGAAGTATTAACAACCACAGAAGTTTTAAAAAGATTAGAAGAAGCTCAATCTAAGAAAAATTATAAAAAACCAACAGCAAAACGCGGCAGGCCAAAGAAAAATATAAATATAAGTCAACCAGAAATAGCAACAACAAATGGCAACGACAAAATACATATCAGTGAAGACGAAGAAGATGAAGAAAAATGCATTTCATCAGACTCATCATATGATGTGAATGACATTCCATTTGATATTGATGTGGAAGAAGTTGAGTATCAACAACCACAATGGTCTCTTGTCCTTCCAGGCACGTTCATTTTGGTTGATTTTATAGGAGGCATGTATAAAAAGCAGCATTTTAAATATGTTTGTGTAGTTGAAAGTGTTGATGATGAGGATTTAGAAATTATAGCAAAAGTATTAAAAAAAGAAAACTATGTTGGAGATGAGTTCTCAATCAATGAAAATGACATGACAACTATTGATTTGGAAATGATAATAGCAATATTACCAGTTCCACAAATTATAATGAAAGGGCGAAAAATGATATACAAATTTCCTGGTTATGTAACAGTTAATGAAAAAGAGTGATTACTACCTTAAGTGCAATTTATATATATTTGAAAGACTGTTTCTATTATTTATTGTTTAAGTTTTTTTTTTTATGTTTATACTTAAGGGGCTGCCCCTTAACTAACTATACTAATAATGCAAAAGACTGCGATTCTAATAATGCAAAAGACTGCAATTTAAATCTAAAATGTGTTTATGTTTTTATTATGTTTCCTAATATGTTTATTGTTAAATATTTTTTATAAAGTGATTCTTTTTACTAATATACATACAGTGAGATACTTACAATTGTATTCTATACCTAAATAAAAAAGAAATCAACCTAATTTTCAATTAAAGTTGTTTTTTAAATTTTTCTTTGTAGGTTTTGTTAGGGGGTATTGATGAAGGGAATGTGAGCTCATTGTTAAAAAGTTTGGTTTGTAAATTTAAATGTTCTGAGTAAAATAATATTATGTTAGGATTCATTTTTATTATATAATTAAAGAGATAAGATTTTTTTATAATTGATACTGTTATTGGGTTTTCAGTCAATAAAAGAGAATGGATGGTTTAATATTTGTTGTTTTAAAATTATACTGAAGGATGTTTGTTAAAAGCAAAAAAGTATTATATAAATGGGTAACCTGAAATAAATAAAGTTAGAATAGTTAATACTAACCTACTAATTATTGTGTAACACATTTTGAAATCTCAATATATTATACAATAATTATTAATTTCTAATCATCGATTCTAAACGTATTGTTATACTGTAAATAAGTATATTTCGTATTTTATTCATTTACATAGCATCCAAACCATCTTCTGACCGTAATTTTTATGACGGACATCCGCAATCAAGTCCAAATAATATAAAGGACCGTATCCGTATTCAGTCTTTCGTGACGGCATACCGCGTGAATAACGAAAAACAACGGCACATGTACCACACGCAGGACGTACCGTACGTGGAATTGCGTGAATCAGTGAATGTTGTATGTCGTTGTTCGAAATCATTGATCTGAACGTGGAAAGCGAAGATTACAACCCACAAGTTAACAAAGTGTCTACTCATGTTCGACTAGATTGTTCAGGCCGACAACAGTAAAATAGAAAAGTTTAAAAATACATGTGCCATAGCCGCGCTTTACAGATACATCAACGTGACAACGCATATTACCTAAGGTTGGTAGGTATCTATATAATTTTAATTTTCAATATTTTAAAACCATTACACATGATTTTATGGCACACGAAACTTTTTTGACCAACACACACATAGTAAATAGGTATAACACAAGATACAAGTGCACTGAATACTTCTTGAAATACAATTGTGTGATTGTGTCAGTGATCATGATGCACAAACTCATATCGGAATTGCGCGTTTCTTTATGTATATAACGCTTTTCTCCGTTTTATCTCTTTGGCATACTTCAAACTACTACACAGAACAATCGCCATAGATAAACTAGATAATGGTCATTTAATAATATTTCTAATTTTAGAAATATTCTTTGGTCACAATCGACAATGATATTATGTATTTAAGTTTAAGCGTAATATTGATATGTTCTATACTATATTTGTATATATATATATATCATATGACGATAATGGTTTCAGTAAAAATATTTGTAGTATAAAAATATACTTTTGGATTTGTGTATAAACCACGGTTGTAGTTATAGCCATGATTTAAACAACATTTTGTTTAATGTTAACACACAGCACACCATGTAAGGGCGTAGCATTTTCTTATTAGCCCTGGAAGTCAAATGCCTTAGACCTGGTGCTGGTTGTAGGTACATACATAATATAAAATGTAGTTGGGTAACTATTGAATAACCTCTAGTTGGATCTCAAATTTCAAAAACGGCAAGCATTGAGTCATGATTTAGCATGATTTTTTTAGTTTTTTTTTTTAAATGCTAATTACAAATTTATCTCCGTATAAAATGCTGAAAAAAATTAAAAGGAGGTTTCTCCTTAGATTTTTCATTTAAATATTAAAAAATATCAAACGATATAATATCGCTGGCGTTAACTCCAGTTTACACTCGGACACACCAAAGAAATTGCGTGTAATCTTGCGTCGACAAATACGAATTCGAGTAGACGTATATTGCGACGGATGGTGTAGGTAAATACCCTAAACACGCACACAGAACAAAAATGAAGCGATCGCGAGTATTGACACACAATAAATTATACGATCGGCGCACAATAACCACGTGGTATATAAATTGATGAAATTTAACGTCACAACGAACAGTGCCAAACGATGGTGGCGAAACAATAACGAAGCAAAAACGGTCGCCGAAAACTCGATGATCGGTGACGCCGGTCGACAAAAGTTTGCGCAGGCGCACTCCAGCGTCAAGGAATCAGCTTGGTGATAACTGATAACAGATAAGTAATTGCGCGACACGTTAATCGTGACGGGCGCGAAAAAGCTCATTTTTAAACATACCAGCTATCACCGTTCAGTTCACACTTAAGATACTATAAAGGTTTAGAAGATGCTTATATTATTGCACAGACTTATTTATTAATATAGAAATATTATAATTTCTTTATAGAAATCTGTGTATAATTGTAATTATAAATATTATCGTACGAGTATAACGACGACAACATTATTATTGTCGTGTCACCTGAACTAATGCTGTCTCCGTCTTACAAACGTATAACATACCCTCAAATTTTCGTTCAGTAAAACCCAATTTTGCGTGTTTAGCTTGAAAACGTAGAGTGTAATAACTAATAGACTACCATCTAAAGGTAAGAACATCTGTATTATATCGTCAGATTTTTACGATACTATATTTTTAAGTGAATTATGATATAGTTTTTGCGTATTAATATTGTCAAGGCTGGGCATTAACGAATAAAAAGTAAAAATTAAGTTAAAATGTTAAATTAATTGCCTAACTCGTTTCTTTTTTTTTTAAATTAACTTTTAACTTAATAAGTTACTTTTTTAAAAAGATTAACGTGGTAACTTCAAGTTAATTTTATTCAAAAATATTTGAAGTAAGTTAATTTTAGTCCAAACAATAATGCAAATTTTTGAAAAGTAGGTTTTTTTGGTAAATAGTTTATACTTTGATGTATCATTTTAAATTTCTCCAGTGATTTTCTTGTGTATAAAGAAAAACTATCTAATAAACATTATTGTGTCTGGATTTTTTTATTTTGAAAATTGGAACATTTTAACTTTAAATTAAATTGGTTTAATTTTTTTTTCATAGTTAACGAAAAAAATATGAGTAACTTTTAACTTAACTTAACTTTATTATTTTAAAATAACTTAATTTAACGAGTTAAAAAAAATCGTTAACCTGTCTAGCCTTGAATATTGTGCATACTTATAACTAGATATAGGATATTAAAAACCTAAAAATGTATCAATAATTACCACGAAAAAATAAATTAATGCCCTAAAAAATATAAAAAATAACCTAATGGCACTTCAGTAATATGATTAGTAGAGAGTGTTTCGAGTCGATCCATGGGATCAGTTGCCCATTTTCTGCATTTTCTTTTATATCTTACTTATGGCCGCATATAACATTATTAGAACTCAACACTAATATGAGAGACGAGAGTTTTATGAGAATAATTATTAAACATTTTGCATGAGACGGAGGTTTTCAGTCACCGCCAGCAGGCTTGTTTATCATTATAAAAGATGTTTAAATTACGGCTTTAGATATCTATTATAGACGTATAATAGGTATATATTATGTATAAACATAATTTACATATTTATTATGTCATTGTTTAAAAATAAACGTTTACTGATGATAAATAATTATCAGTTATCACAATATTATTATACATGTAGGTATATTACTTAAAAAAAGATATAGAATAGGTACTAATATCAGTTTGAAAATATTTAGTTGTATTCGGTAATAATATCTAAAAACAAGGGTTTTTTTTATCGGCCGCCGCCGCCTTGCAAATCTATTTGAAAAGTCTGTACTGAAGTATATTACTCTAAGATACTATATAACCAATGTAGTATGTAGCTTACGAATGTGTATTTAATAATTTCGATGTTTAGTTTATAATTATTGTGTGTTACACTGCCATCATTTATTAATAATTACTATTTCATAAAGTTATTCCGCCACTAGAGTCCACTTGACAATTGGCATGCTAACAATTTTCATTGTTCTTCATTTAAAAAAATATTGGAAGTTTACTAGTTATTAAAATTTACAACTTCGCAAGTATGGAACACTGCATAATGATTGCTAATTTTTCATAACTAAAGTATATTTTACTATTTTAGTATACTAATTACTGATTTGTGTTTTACAATATTTAAAGTGCTTAATTAATTCAATAAAATACAGAAAAAATCTTAGTCTTGTGCATATGTTGAAAGTGTACCTAAGTAATGATAAATCTTTGGGAGCTATCCTCACAAACATAAGAAAATGGATCGTTTTTGGACTTACAGTATGTATTTAATTATTTCATTTCATATTGTTTAATGGTTTATACCAGTAGCGTACGCAGGATTTTAATTCGGTTAGGGTTTTATATGAGTAAATAATTTAAATAATTTGCTTAACAGTTTTTGCATAATTAGTTGTAACAAATTACAATTCATAATTTAATTTATATCTATTAAAAATAACCAACAATTATCGACTCTGTGTATTGAATATTGAAATGGTGGTAAATAAGATTTTTTTGTAAAATAAAAAAATTTCAGGGGGGGTCAGAACCCTAGAACCCTACCCTTGCGTACGCCACTGGTTTATACTATAATCAGTAAAGGGGCAGATTTAAGAAACTTTAAACTATATGGTTGCATAGGGCAATAAAATTGTTTTGAATATTTATTTTGTTTTTATTTAATAAAATTAAATAAGTTTTTTGATTTATTTAAATAATTCAAATTTTAGATGTGTAATTGGATTTATATTAAACTGTATGTAGGTATTTTATGATTTTACAGACCTACCAAAAATTGAAAATGTTATTAAATCTATTACATAGGTATTTTGCAATCAATGTTGTTGAAATGTTTTTTGTTTATAGTATTCGGTTAGACATAACATTTGAAAAAATTTGGAATATTCAAATAGTGCATGTTTAAAACATGTATAATAGGTGTAAGTTAAAAATTTATAATAAATGACATTATGACAATATACACAATTATTGCTAACAATTGCATGGTTATTGATGAAATATTTTGAGTAAGATTTATATTATATAAATTAAAATAAATATATTAAAGAATATATTTTTTTATTTTATTTTATTTCAATTTTTCTTATTAACAAATATATATATATATATAATGAGTCTCTCCATAATTGATGTAGATAAGGTAAAAATATAGGTACCTATTCAATCTAATTTACAAATGCCTATGTCTATCACAACACATTAAAGTCTGTTTGCATGGAATTAAATGTAGTACTGCATATGACTGTAAACAAGGTCTTAAACAATGAACCACAACCATCCACATACATCTAACCACAAGCATTTTAGCTGCCAATTGGGATATGTTTTTGCCTCATTTAACAAAATATTGTAAAAAATGGGAAAGTTGTATATTGTTTTACCTCATCTTCTACGACTGTTATCAAGATGACTATATAGATTTATTATGTCAGATTCACTCACATCTTAATGACGTAGCCTAATTATAATTGTTTAACAATAAGTATATTGCCAAATAAATTATTATCATTTGTATGAATATGTTACAAAGATGATTTTCAGAAAATAAATTATTAACAATAAAATATTTGTACAAAGAAAAAGTATAATTATTGTTATAATTACAATATTATAAAATAACAGTTTAAAAGTTGATTATGGTAAGTAAAAATTAGAATAAAATGGATTGTGTAACGGAAATAGTACATAGTACCATAGTCCATGACTTTCTTGTGTTGCTGGTATTGGTGATGTTGTTGGTTTTGTTGGTGGTGGTCGAGTGGTTGTTGACGTTGTTGTAGAAGTAGTGGTAGTTGTTGTACTCATAATTGTATGTACTGGAACTGGAGTAGGAGTTTCTGCTGGTATAGTCGATGAATTGACGTTATGTGATCTGTGAACATAATAATGTCAATTATTGAAAAGTTTATGAAAACTATGGCTTATTGGACTTATTGCTCAAGAGCTTAAGAAGTTTTAAACACATTGTCTGTATAGGTAACCATAATAAATAATTATAATTAGGGCTAGAATTCAAAATTAAAATAACAACTATGGATCTTTATTAGAGTACCTAATAAGTTTCCCTTCAATAAATCATTTTTCAAAAATGTGTTAAATTTTTTCGCAAAATTTGCTTCAAATAAAATTGATTTTTAATGTGGTGCTTTGAAAATCAAAATTTAAAAATTATTATTATTGTTACTTATGACAATAATAATATTTAGTATTTACCGAAGTGTGTACAGTTACCAACAGTCGATTCTTAATAGTTAAAAATTTTAAAAATGAATTTAAGTTGTATTAAACATTGGAATTGTATAATATAATAAATATAAATTAGATTGTATAGGTAGTTACTTTGTTCGTTGATCAGGACAATGTGCTTGAATAAATTTTAAGTTGCATTCTTTTGTACAGCACGCGTTTATTAAAAATCTGTTGCTTTCCTGTTTTTCAAATTCTGCCAAAGTAACTGAAACAATAATGTAATTAGAACCATTAAGATACCATAATAATATTGTGCTGTTATGGGAAGTTCAATCATAACTACAGTGCATCATAATAGTGTTGGATACTAGCTAATTTAAAATACAAATTAGTAATTACTATAGCAAAATTAATTAGATACTAAGTTATGTGGCATGTAATAATTATATTCCTTTTTATTTAAATAAACACAATTGTAACAAATTTTTGTTGATTCTGAGCAAATTTACAATGATGTGTATTTTTGTGTATGTATTGTAAAAAGTTTTATATACAATAAGTAGTCGAAAAAATGTTGCGATTAACATTGTGCCTATAACTTTATGGAACAAAATGCAGAAGTTGTTTAAAGGAAATAAAATACTGCTATATTTTATTTCCATAAAAAGTGTTGTCTAAACACTCTAAACAATAACTCTAAAAGCAAATATAATATATCAATACTGATTAAAAATTATTGATGATAAATCTCCATACGATTTTATCATTTTATTTATACAAACCATATAACCACATACAGTTTTACGGTTTCATTATGTATAGATGTAAATATTAAATTACCTTTTTGTGACCTTCCTTTGCAAACGATTTTTATAGATGCCTTGAGTAATTGTCCACAATACTTTTGAGTCACTTCCCACGGGTCTACTCGCATAAAAGAGGGCCCTGGTGCTCCTAAAGCTGTGTTGCAGGCCCACATTACAATAACGATTTTTACAAAGTTCCTGAAACACACATGGTTTATACATTAATGATGAAAATAGATGTTATAATAATTGACACAAAAATTATAATACATTAAAAGTAGTTAAATAAAAAAATGTTATATTAAGTTTAATAAATATTAATGAGGTACTTACATAATGATAATTAACGGTGTCCAATGATTTTTTTATGCAAATGTGTATAGATCCTAAAAAAGAAAAAGATATTAACAATGTTTTCAATCAGATAGTTATCATATTTATATTTTACAGAAATAATTTATTGATTGACTATTAGTGTATATTAGTATATCTAATAACTAATATACATTTTGATTTCAATATTTGTACCAAATTCATTAATTGAAACTTAACTTTCAAACTTTTATTTTCCAAATATACAAACATCCATATAACACATTGAACTGACTTTTAGAATAACTTTTGTTCTTATTAATATTTTTTTTTGTTTATTATTAAGAGACACTTGCGCTACACGTACAATATAATAAAAAAATTTAAATTTGTTTAAATTTTTATTGGAAAAATTCAAAATAGCCAATTTGTAAATTTAATTAAAACAACAATTTTTATGGTAAAAATATTTATCTAAATCAATTAGTTTATTTTTTAGAATTTTTTAAAATATCAATATTTTTTTGCATAAATTAATTTGGAGTGTTATGACTTCTTTCAAAATATTATTTTTGCAATCAGTATATTTATTAAATAATTTATTAATTATATAACGTTTAATTAGCATCATTTTTTTTTTTAGTCAGTTCTATCTGATACACTTTGTTTATAACAATATTAAATCAATTGATGTTATAAATTATATCATTTTATTTCTATGATACCAAATCCGTATTTAAACATGACTTTTATTATAAGTATTTGGACCAACAAAAGTCTAAGTAATTTATAAACATTTCAATTTAACAAAATTAAAACTAAGATAGTTAAATTATACTTTTATTAATTAAACGATATGGTCAAATGTATGAAAATATAAAATGTATTAAAAAACAATTATTTTAGCTTATTATATTAATTTAAACTAATAAATTTATTATAAAATATTGAATAACCAGAAATGGATAACAATATAATATATAGGTATTTTTGTTTTTTTTTTTTATAAAAGAAGATGTGTTATAATGTTTTTCGTTAGCAATCAAATGACATGCAGAATTAGGATTTAAAAAGGTTTCAAATATATTAATTGACAGAGTTCAATTGAAAATACTAAAAAAAAGAAAATATTACCTAAAAATGCAGAAATTAATGCAAAATAAAATAGTGTGAAAACTAAAAAAAAAAAAAATGTGATTATATAGTATAGTGTATGGTCACATTTTTTTTTATTGTGGGAGGGAGGATGATCATAACCCCTATGCAGTAAATTTGTGGTTTGACATAACGACAAGATTAGGAAACAAGCTCTATAATTTAATATATTATAAAGCCGGTTCTTCGTCATGTTGTTGTCTATTAACCTAAACCATATTATAATCACTGAAAATTAATATTTAATGATTCGTATAAAACATTTAAACAACTTGGTTTTCAACTGAAAGCATTTTACAATTATATTTGGTTACTGGGAAAATTGGTTACCGATAAAAAAAAAACGAAGTAATATAATGTGTTGGGAGTAAGAATTTAAATATTTAAAATTAATTATCATAAAGATATTATAAGCACTAATACCTACCTATTATTTAATATTAATAAATTAAATTAAAAAACTTACTTTTTTGGATTAAAATGTTGTAGCCACAAGCGTCCTATTGTGAAAACGAAAATGTCTCAATGGTCGTTCTGGAACGTCTACAACCACAGTAAACAACCGTTTTCGTGTATCAATGAGCGTTCAATATTTCATTACCGTGGTAGGTTAAACCTAACCTAACCCACTAGTTAACGCGATCATATTATCTGCTTGAAATACGTCGCTCGTAAATTCGTCATGTATTCTTCCACGGTTATAGATAACCTAACCTGATTTTTGAGAGCGCAAGGAGTTTATACTTTACCCTCGTAGTGATGGAGGCATTACTCCTTGAAAAATTAATTCCAACTTTTAAGATGTAAATAATAAATATATTTTACTGGTGAGTATATAATTTAATTTTGTGAAATTCGTGTAGCAATAATTGAGAATAATATTAAAAGTTTAGGGTAGGTTAGGACCTAACCAATTCCTAATATCTAAATATTGATTATTCAATATTGATATATCTCTAAATAAAACAGAAAATATTTTCATAGTTTTTAAAGTGAGTTTTACTTGTAATTAAGATCTATTAACTCAAATTTTTGTTAAATGTCATTGTATTAGTGTACACTGTCATTTTTCAATATCTTACCTACACATATCTGTCGTTTTCGACGTATCTGAGGTAGGACTGGCGGTATTTGAAATGTTGATACTGCTATCCGGTATTTGCTTACTACCTTACCTATCTCTGGTATTACAGGGTATACGGTTATTACCGGAAATGCTGTTCCTCCTCGGTAATTGCCGGATCACGGTGAATCTAATACAAATGTTCCAATCTAGGAAAATTGAATTTTAACATCGATTTTAAAAATCACGTTTGTAATTACTCGTTGTTTTTGAAAAATCTCAAAATAATTTGTTATTTTCTACAAAAATCATGAAGCCTAAACCTTAAAAGTTCTACATATCTGCATTCAGGTCCAGATCACCGGTTCTCAAACTTTTAAGTAAAGTAGTGGACCAGCATATCATTTACTAAGTAGGACTGGGGATTATTTCTATGCATGATTTAAACTGTTTACGCCATATGCCATAATGTCGTATGCTCATGATGTGGACCATGTTACTATGGAATCATATATTAGCATAATTTAAAAACATTAAATTATAAAAATTAAAAATTAAAACTTGAATGTTCAACATTATTACTTAACCCTTATACCTAAATGTCAAATTTGTCATTTAAACTTAATTTTGAACTTTAATTTAAAATAATACTTTTAGGTAAGGCTTTAGAAACTTGGAGTTTTTGAAAATAAAAATAAATTGTTCTGAATGGCCTGGAGCGAGTGATGTTCGATTATCTGTACACATAATATTAACCTTGGTACTAAAACGTGTTGGTCATGGAATCCAAATTATAAATCATAGATTAAAAAACCATTCGCAATAACATTGAATTTTATTTAACATCTAATCTTGATGTTTCAGGTACATTTAAATCCACTCCCTAATACACATTAACTATTGCATATAAACGTGGTAATGAGTCCGAACGCTGGGTTAGCGTTAGTACTGCATATGACTGTAAACAAGGTCTTAAACAATGAACCACAACCATCCACATACATCTAACCACAAGCATTTTAGCTGCCAATTGGGATATGTTTTTGCCTCATTTAACAAAATATTGTAAAAAATGGGAAAGTTGTATATTGTTTTACCTCATCTTCTACGACTGTTATCAAGATGACTATATAGATTTATTATGTCAGATTCACTCACATCTTAATGACGTAGCCTAATTATAATTGTTTAACAATAAGTATATTGCCAAATAAATTATTATCATTTGTATGAATATGTTATAAAGATGATTTCAGAAAATAAATTATTAACAATAAAATATTTGTACAAAGAGAAAGAAAAAGTATAATTTGTTATAAATACAATATTATAAAATAACAGTTTAAAAGTTGATTATGGTAAGTAAAAATTAGAATAAAATGGATTGTGAACGGAAATAGTACATAGTACCATAGTCCATGACTTTCTTGTGTTGCTGGTATTGTGATGTTGTTTGGTTTTGTTGGTGGTGGTCGAGTGGTTGTTGACGTTGTTGTAGAAGTAGTGGTAGTTGTTGTACTCATAATTGTATGTACTGGAACTGGAGTAGGAGTTTCTGCGTATAGTCGATGAATTGACGTTATGTGATCTGTGAACATAATAATGTCAATTATTGAAAAGTTTATGAAAACTATGGCTTATTGGACTTATTGCTCAAGAGCTTAAGAAGTTTTAAACACATTGTCTGTATAGGTAACCATAATAAATAATTATAATTAGGGCTAGAATTCAAAATTAAAATAACAACTATGGATCTTATTAGAGTACCTAATAAGTTTCCCTTCAATAAATCATTTTTCAAAAATGTGTTAATTTTTTCGCAAAATTTGCTTCAAATAAAATTGATTTTTAATGTGGTGCTTTGAAAATCAAAATTTAAAAATTATTATTATTGTTACTTATGACAATAATAATATTTAGTATTTACCGAAGTGTGTACAGTTACCACAGTCGATTCTTAATAGTTAAAAATTTAAAAATGATTTAAGTTGTATTAAACATTGGAATTGTATAATATAATAAAATATAAATTAGATTGTATAGGTAGTTACTTTGTTCGTTGATCAGGACAATGTGCTTGAATAAATTTAAGTTGCATTCTTTTGTACAGCACGCGTTATTAAAAATCTGTTGCTTTCTGTTTTTCAAATTCTGCCAAAGTAACTGAAACAATAATGTAATTAGAACCATTAAGATACCATAATAATATTGTGCTGTTATGGGAAGTTCAATCATAACTACAGTGCATCATAATAGTGTTGGATACTAGCTAATTTAAAATACAAATTAGTAATTACTATAGCAAAATTAATTAGATACTAAGTTATGTAGCATGTAATAATTATATTCCTTTTTATTTAAATAAACACAATTGTAACAAATTTTTGTTGATTCTGAGCAAATTTACAATGATGTGTATTTTCGTGTATGTATTGTAAAAAGTTTTATATACAATAAGTAGTCGAAAAAATGCTGCGATTAACATTGTGCCTATAACTTTATGGAACAAAATGCAGAAGTTGTTTAAAGGAAATAAAATACTGCTATATTTTATTTCCAAAAAAGTGTTGTCTAAAACTCTAAACCAATAACTCTAAAAGCAATATAATATATCAATACTGATTAAAAATTATTGATGATAAATCTCCATACGATTTTATCATTTTTTATTATACAAACCATATAACCACATACAGTTTACGGTTTCATTATGTATAGATGTAAAATTAAATTACCTTTTTGTGACCTTCCTTTGCAAACGATTTTTATAGATGCCTTGAGTAATTGTCCACAATACTTTTGAGTCACTTCCCACGGGTCTACTCGCATAAAAGAGGGCCCTGGTGCTCCTAAAGCTGTGTTGCAGGCCCACATTACAATAACGATTTTTACAAAGTTCCTGAAACACACATGGTTTATACATTAATGATGAAAATAGATGTTATAATAATTGACACAAAAATTACAATACATTAAAAGTAGTTAAATAAAAAAATTTAAAAGTTTTTGAGTTATAGCAAAATAAAAATTTCGATTTTGACGAAAACTGGTTTTACGTAAGAATTCTCGTTTTTCCATCATTTTTTTTTTGTTTTTCTCGATTTTTTTGAAAACTTTAATGTTTACTTTTTACCTCTATAATTCACCAAGGATATTCATTTTTCCATCGGAAACCACCCCCGAAGTTTGAAATCGAAGCATTATTTCGACTAGTTATGCTGTACACAGATACAAAAACAAACAAAAAAAAAAACATAGATCATTGTAAAATCAATACATTCATCACTCTGTTTAGAATCTAAAATTGTTAAATTGTAAAATAATAATTATACAATACTTGATAAACACTTATATACCTATGATGTACAATAAAAATTTATCTGGTAGGTGTATATCACTTTTGTACGTCAAGTATATAAATGTTACTAAACACACGACCGGATTTACAGTCCGATTTTTTATACGTTGAGTTAGATTGTGGTAAATTGACAATGCCGTTTTTCGCTGGAACAGGGCAAAATATAATCGTGTGTTTGGACCCTTACTTATAGTTGAGGCAGTTAAGTATAAGCGAAACGTATGTAAAACGCACTAATTAAGGCCGGGGCTATAGACGGCGTTTTCCGCCGCGGATTACAACACGGCGTATAACGTCCGTCGTGTATAACTATTAGCTACTCCGATATAAACTTTCAATTCGACGGAAAACGGCGCGGAATACGCAGCGTACGAAACGCGGCAGAAAACGACGTGTCTAGCCCCGGCCTAAGTCAAATAGACTAATACCACATGGAAATCTGAAAACATTTCATTAAACTCTTGGCTACAAAACGTACGGAATCGTGTGTCTTGAAATGTGCACGATTCCGTACGCTGATAAGGACCATACGGAATCGTGTTCTACCCACGCCACCGACGGCCTTGGCTGAGCGGCGGACAACCGCCGCGGCACCGTAGCTGTTTCCCGTATGTCGAGTTCAATCTCCGCTATGTGACTATTAAGTTCGGCTAAATTCGACGAATCACGATTTGCCCGATTGCCCCACAACAGCCGTGGCTTTTCAGCCGATTTTCGATCACGTCTTGTCGCGCATTGAGACTCCTCACAGAGTTCTTAATGTCGACTAGTGCGGTTTCGATTGGCTCAAGGCGGTTTTCGATACTAAATAGTTCTACTTCCCGCCAAACGTGAGCACCGACGTTTCCAACTTGGTGACCTAAGTCTACCAATTGCTGTGTCGTGTCGGAAAAATGTTTGTTTAGCGGTGGTGCATTACGATTCGATAGCCGCGAATTTACCCGCGAACTGTTGTTCGAACCGCAATTATTGGCCGCGCCTGACAGTCTGTCACACTGGTCGTTATTAAAACAAATATTCCGAACTTCGTCGTCAATGTATCCGTCCCCGGATTCAACTACCGAATAGTCGGGAACACCCGTTCGGTGATTGTTGGTCCTAGGCGGAGTACCTGCCGAATTGTACGGGTGCGTCGTCGAAACAGGCAATTGCAGAGTTTGTGGGTCATACCTGTCATCTAAAATGCTTTGTTCGAGTCTAATAAGAATATTATTCTTAGCACCCGTGCTGATAATATCGCGTAATTCACACTCTTTAATTTCGACTCTATAAAATCGACTTTAATCCTGCGATCGACATTTGGAAAATTCTTTTCGCAACGTTAGACATCGTACTTTTGTTATAGTTGATAACCACAATAATCAATATAAATAACGATGCTATCACACACACGAACCGACTGAAATTAGGTACGATAACCGATACCCGATAACGATTCAAAGTGCTATGCTTATCGCGTGAGCCGAATTGTAGAGACGACTGGTTACCACCGGCCTAATGTCTACTTGTGCGAGAACGGCTCGAAGTACCGCGTACGCGTGCCGGGAAAATGAGTTAATTAGATGCGAATAACCGATATCGTTCGGTAACCACCGAAAACCTGCTAATCCCGATAACAACCAATTTATTCTCTATTTCCGTCGTGACTGACACTCGTTGTCGGCCAAGTCGCACTTATCGGGGTCTTTCCTAACCAGCGAGCTAAATTAGTACTTTCGATTTGGCGAAATATTACGTAAGCAGCTATTCTATGTGGCACAAAATAAAATTTACTTACGGTTTCGCCGAACTCGTACTTAATCCGTGGTCTTGGTGTATGATTCCGAGGAGCCAATTTGTCACGTAGCACAATAGTAATAATAATAATAAAATAGGAGAAAAGAAAAGAACAAGATGAAGAAAAAAGAAAAGAAAAAGCGATTAATATAATAATAATAATATTAAAGAAAACTTTGTTTTTTTATAATAATAATAATAATAATAATAACGAATAACCACCGGAGGTGCGGAGGCACAGCTACAAAAAAAATATAACAACAAGAACGAAATTTAAATATATATATATACAATAGGTATTGTATATAATAAGTCGCGACAAGTACGGACTGTATAAGCGGCGGACGAAGATGTAGCGTAACGCGCGGTTAAAACAGACAAGCGCCGCCGTCGCTCGCGGCGGTCGTCACACGTCGCGGGAGTTGGTACCGCGAAAAAATAACTCTATAATATGAGTTTTTGCAAATTAATCTCAAATCAATACTAAATGTATAATTTACCTACGTACAATTGTTATGTTCCCACAAATAATATTAATTTTGGATTCAATGATAAATTATTGTATAGGTACCTACGATAAAAATGATTAAGAGCACGGATTAGGTTCTACGATCTGTCTGTCATATTGATCAGATATACAATAACTAAGTACAGTGACATATTATAACGGATAAGAAAGGTACTACTAACTTTATCTTAAATGTAATGTAATGCGATAATTTATAAAGTTCGTCAATTTTGTGTGCGTTCATTTCTCTGTATTCGGTACTACAGTGTTCTTTTGTATATTATATAATTCGCTAAGCATTTGTTTTAATTTCTTTTTGAATAGTTATGGATAGTTTAGATATTTTCGAGAGCCAGAAGGGCAAAGAAAAGTTGGCATATAAAAATTTTAGGTATGTTGTACACAAAGAGTGTTTAAATTTTATAAGGTGGAAATGCTGCAAAAAAAAATAGCTACAAATGTCCATACATTTTAAAAACTTCCCTGGATAAAAAACATTTCATTAAAATAGATCATGAACATAATCATCTTTCGTGTCAAAATGAAATTGATGCCGCAAAAATTAAAATGCAAATTAAAACACAAGCGAAAATATCAAAATCTACGCCTGAGCAGTTATTTTCCGAAGCTGTAACGGGTCTTTCAGAAGGTGTTCTTGAAGAACTTCCTAAGGAAAAATCAATAAAAAAAACCATCCAAAATCAAAGATCTCAGAACTTTCCAAAAGTATCTGATAATCTAAAAGATTTGAAAATAGAAGGTATGTATCCACTTTAAAAAATTAAGAAAAAACAAGATATTTTACGCCAAACCAATTTCTGGCAAAATAAATTTTATCATAAATTGTTTAAAGTTAAAAATTTTATATTTTTCCAAATTTTAAATATTTAAATTTAAATTAAGAAAAACCCGTGTAATTATATTTACACGTGATCCCAGGGACGCCCGCAGAAATGTAACTCAGGGGGGGGCAAAAAAATTGCAAGTACTATAAATAGGTACTTGTGGGAAGATTTACTGCTTCATCTTTCATCTACTAATACTTTGTTATAGTATCAATATTACTGTATCATTAATAATTGTTTAAAAGCTTAACTAATTTCAGTTATATAAAATTACACTATTAGTTTTATATTTATTAGAAAATAAAATAAAGTTTAAACTAAAAACAAATTTTTGTGAATGAATTTACATATTACATCATACCTATTTTATTATTTTATTCAAAAAGTAATGACAATCTCCTTTTGTTTGAAGCAAATAAATTAAATGAATCATCAATTTGTTGATTAAAAAATTGTATTTTGAATCAATTTTTTAATTTATTTAAAAATTAACGATAAATGTACCTATAAAAATAATAATGTAATAATATCTGTCAAAAAGTTTCAATTTCCGTCGACGATCGTAATGTTTTTTTTTACAATTGAATACCTCCTTTATGACTTGTTAGATACAAGAATTGTCCAATAGTCGCTAAATACCTAAGACCAGCTTTAAGTAAAAAATGGACATTTTTGTAACTAACACGAAAAATCTCAGGGGGGCAATTGCCCCTACTGGCCCCCCCTTCCGGGCGTCCCTGCGTGATCCATATTATAAGAGTATCCGTGTATACGTTAAAAAATATACGATTTTAAATACACGTGTTCTTTTAATACCAGTAGGAAATCGTAAGCCCTATTATTATACATAAATATATTATGTTATATAATAAAATATAATAATGATATAATATATATATGTATTGTAGGTGAATGGAGTGTTTTCGAAAATGAAAAATGTTTACTATTTGATAACCACAGTGAAAATAATGAGAGGGTAATAATTTTTAGTATGTTAAACAATTTGAAGTTATTAACATATGCAAATACCTGGTATGCAGATGGAAATTTTGGTTTAGCCCCGAAACATTTCTGAAAAAAATCATGAAAAACGGTCTAGTAAAACTGCAATGAAAAAACGCCTGACGTTTTAATAAAATAAATAATAAAGATGAAGATTGTCGTAACTAATCTCAGTGTCCCGCACACGTACAATTACTACTATACAATAATATGATCATAGTATAAATCGATAATATATTAAAATTAATCTTCATATTTTGTAAATTTCATTAAATATAATAACATTTACAATATGAGTACAAGTTTTGAATACCCACGTTTGATGTTTTTGAATTATAACAAAATAATTAACATTGTTATTATTCATGAAAATACGTAATTTTATCCAAAATTGAAATACAAATGCATGTTTCAAAAATCCCATATCACCCTTAGTATCTCTATGAAAAATGTATATAATATATAAGAGCGTTTTTTACAGTAATAAGTAATAAATAATAACTACTTAATAAGTATAGAAAATCTGATTGAATGGCATGAGATTTAACTACCTATTCTTTTTCAAAAACTAAAAAAACCTTTTATGCAAATAAATATTTAAATTTTCGAGATAGACATGAGATCCATGAGGAAAAAGAACCATTTCGGCGCAAACAATATTACTATTTATTATATATCCTAGACACGTGAGAGTATCATCGCATGCATAGCAATTTGAATAATTACATTAAAATTATCGCAGTATCAAAATAAAACTGTAGGTTACTATAATTTAAAGGTATATTATTATATTTAATTAGGTATTGTGTTTACAGGGTGATAAATATTATATTTTAGAAAATTTACAAAATATATTGTTAAAGGGTTTATTTTTGACAGGGATAATAAACATATTTCTTGTAGATTAAACTATTCAACATTGGAACTAATCCTAAATAAGAACACATATTCATGCTTTTAAAAATATAAAATTATATGAAAAAAAATTTAAAAAAAATATTTGTACGAGTATAATTTATATTATCAAAATTAATTACATTGTTATAAACCATAAAAACCGTAAGCATTATACATTACAACAATGACAACAGCATATTGAAATATAAACTTTAAGCTTTTAATACATATGGATTTTTATATACATAACATTATTGTCAAAACAAATTCTAACCAAATAAGGATATCAAATTTAAAAGAGGCAAATATAATACATTTTAAAAACTGATTTTAAAGCAGATGAATTGAAATGAACATTGATAAACTTAAAATGTATTTTTAAATAACAAATCTCGGTAATTTTACAATTTTAAATAACGTCAAACGGGTTAGTGAAATTATTTATAACATGTAATCTATATCAAGAATTGGCAATTCTATTTCTTCGGGCATAGTAGATCGTTTCTCTTCCATCCTATTAAGTATAACATATTGTAATTCTTTTCTTTTTCGGCAGTTCACAACAACTTCATCAACAGAAAACCAGTTTTCTAAATGACGAATCGGAAAAGTGTAATCCACAATCGGCCTCTAAAATATGGTAAGATTTAGCATGTGTATTAAAATACAATAATTAGTTGACTTACTTTAAAAAACATTTCAACAAAATGAATCATAAAAAGGCCACAATCTGTATAATTCGGTTGTTGAGGTACCCTAAGTGCAGCTCCTTTTATAGCTTCAGGACTAAAATCTTTTATTTGTCCTGGATGCTTAACAAAATATTCTTGTTCTAACCAACCACGTAGTGTAGCTGTGATTCTGGCACGGTCAACACCACCAGAATAGGAATCCAACACTAAAATGCAAGGCCAAAAAAATAAATGAGCTTTAATAACATTAACTTAGATTAATAATGTAAATATTTTACCGTTTAACTTGTATTCGTCTGAATATTTTTGTAACCCCAGCATCAGTTTCATAATCAAGTCCTTGTTTTGTAAATAGGTTTTCCTAAAAAATATTTATATCCAAATTAAATAATAACAAAAAATTTTTGAAAACTATTGAATGATTTAAATTATTTATAGAAAAAAATTCTTACTCTTGATGCCATATCAAATAAACGAAGATCTTCATCATTAGGGTCAGCTTCACTACGATCATGAACAGCAGAATATGTAATGCGGCCATGGATATCCATCTATAATTTATTTAGTGCACATTATTTGTCAATCACATCGGTTTAAAATATTGTAATAGAAGTATATACTCATACTAATCAACACATAAATATTTAAAACTAAACGAATACTATAAAACTAAGAGTTTTTGTATACATTTCACATCATGCTTTTAAGAGGATTTATTTAATTTCATAATTGTAAAATGAAATATTAAAAATTATAATATATTTAAATTGTAAATATTTACCAGCATCATCATCAGATTCATTTACTGGAGTTCCATCTCTCATATTAACTTTACCTGATAGGTACGGAAAACAAATTACCGCTAAAAAACCAATGTTTACTAAAAATAACAATTAATTTGATAATAATTTTAAGTTTTATTTAAAACAGATGATAAAGTTATGTTAATTCTTACTTTTCATTCACAGTTATAAAAACAAAATCTTTCTGGAATATGTCTAAATTTTTCGTCCATCTTCTTACTTTTCCGTGTCTTATCTGTGATGCTGTGTAGTGTGCTGGATAATCAGAGGCATTAAATGATTTCGTCAGAGTAGTATAAAAGTATGTACTAAATACATACGTTCGTTCTCTATCTTCCTCACTTAATTTTTTAGTATACCAATCACTATAGTACAAAAAAACATTATTTTTCATAATAGATATAACGCATAACTATTATTTATAAAATTTGAATTGAAATCACTTACTTTAAATAAAAGTCTATAAGAATATCATTAATGAATTTATATGAATTCAACATCTTATAATCATTTATTTTTATTTGTCCTTCTTCTAGTATTCTATAAAACAATAAAAAAAATTAAAAAATAAAATTTTACAAGTCAAACATATTTCAAACTTACATTTTTTCGTCTTCTTTAATTTCAATCTGAAAATTGAATTTTAAATGTTTTAATAAATATTATCGATTATTAAAATATATAAATTAATTAAATATTATTTCAAATGATATAAAAAATAAATAAACATAATTATATTTAAATATGCCTAATAAAACAAGTAAAAGTAGTGTAATCACTGAGTGACACTCACCCATCTGTCTTATAAGTACAATATAGCAAATTTACATTTAGCAGAACCATTATTTAAGATATAATGATCATTGATCAGATATCTGTATAATACTTCAAAATCTGATAGTATATGAATGTCTAAACGTATGATTAAAATTTTTTTTTCCTAATTTATAATAAATTTGAAAAGTAAAATAACATTTACTCCATTTACCAAGAAAATGTGGTTACTTAACATACACGACTGCACGTGAAAAGTAGGGATATCAGTACATATAGAGTAGCTTTACAGCAAGGTAGGTACAATACATTTTGATGTATACACAATTCCATAATCTCAGTAAACACAGTATAGAGTTATCAGAATTTTGGGCAAAAATCAAATATTTTTTATCTTACACAAATACTAATTTATAAATTTATAAAGACTAAAATATATTATTTAATTTTAATCAATTCATTTTAATATTATCAGAGTTTCCAAGTGTTCATACTTATAAACATAGGCAATTTTAGTAATATCAGTTCCCTTAATTTAAGTTCAAGCATAATTTACTTTTCTTACTAGAGTGAAAAAAAAAATAACCAAATTAAAAGATTAAAATATTATCTGTATACTTGTTAAAATATTTTAATTTTAAAGCAGTTTTGAAATTATTACATTTTCATATCATCTTATAACTAGCTTTGAAATTAGATTATACATTTTAACTAATTGAGTGCTCGTAAATAGTAAAAAATGTGTTAGTATTATTATTCAACGCAATCAGTTTAAGAGATAATACTACTTATTTAGTAAAATAAAATTATAAGATGCTGGCGTTAAAACTTATTTGACTATTAGCTGTTAATTTTTATGTATGAATAAAAAAAAAATTAACTCTTAACTATTAAAAAAAAAATTATAATACAAGTGATTTTAATTTATAATGCAAACAACTTAACAAACATACCTCTTTTTCACTCTCTTCGTCTGAACATAAGTTGATATACATTTTGAAAAATTTGAATGTCCTAGTTGAAAAAACCATTATTAAAATTAGTAACAGTAAGAGCTGTTTTACAATGTTCGGTTAGTGCCTGATAACGTTAACTGGAAGAATTTATCATGAGTTAACCGATAAAATTCTACCGGTTAATCTTGACCAACACTTAACCGGACATTGTAAGAACGGCCCTAAAAAGACAAAGTCAAATGAATAAAAAATTAAACTAATACCTAAATTTAGTAGAAAATATATTTAAATATCAAACTTTAAATATTAATACATATAATAAATTATAATGAATGTTCACCTAATTCTTTACAAATATTTCAATGTTTCAAATCATGTGATGTGAAAGATATACTAAAGTATATTTACAAATATAAATAAAACAATAATAATATTTCTATTAATCAAATAATTCATTGACTAAATAATACAATAATTATTTAACGATAAATATGAAATAACTAATGAATTCAATAACTATTTAAATATAGTTGGTACAATCATTGCTAAACAAATAAGTAAAAAAGAACTTTGTGAATTTGTCTACCTCGTGTCTATTAGCAGTTAAAACTTATTTGGACAATAATAAGTTACAAATTAACTATAATTTATAATATAAATAATAATAATAATTATTATGTTTTAAAAACATTAGATTCCCTGTTTATGTAAAAATGAACTGCTAACTTTTAATTTTTAAACCTAATTCTTTATAACTGTTTAGAAATTATCCGCTCCGACACGTGCTATGCTTTTTTTCGGGGGGGGGGGGGGGGTCATATATTATATGGATTGTAAACTAATGTTATAATATGACAAAATATATTATTATTATATTATTAGTTATTTTATTTCTATTTTAAAATATTTAGTTATAATTATAGCTAATGAGATTTTAATGCGCATTATACCATTAAAAGAATAGTTAGGTAATTTTGAAAACTACTGTAAAATTATACTTTAAACTTTTAATAGTTAACACATAGTGTAACTGAGCGAGCGTACTGTTTTGCGTACCAATAATAAAAGGTGGCAGCAGGGGCGCATTTGGAAAATTTGCCGTCGTTTTTGGAGGGTTTAGTGGTGGGGACGCGCGAGAACAGACGAATTTTGGTCGCCGCCTAGAAGCGCTCTCTTAGTGACCTGACTATAGATACTATTAATGGTAATTAGTTCACTTATAAAATATGAGTAGTTTACTACTAAATACACAAAATATCAAAACTAATGCAAAATTACTATTCTGATTAATAAGTTAACTATAAGAATACTATTAGAAATAATAGTAAACTACAATGAATAAGTAGTTAACTATACTAAAATTAGATGGTAATTTTTACTAAGAGAGAAAAATGATAAAAACTATTATCCAGCCCAACGGTAGTGACGCGTGAAGGTAAATAAAAAAAAAATAAATAGCGTAGTACCCACTAGCCACTAACACTAACGTATAATAACAGGAAACGGAATTGTACCATTGAAATGCCGAGCTAATTTTTGTTAATACGAAGTCAGGTCTACAGGGCAAATAACTGAACATATAAAATCGTATAAGGTATCAATGGATCAAAAATATTGTGCAGATGGTAACAGAAGAACTCTTAAAAAGATTGGTTAGATGGTTTAGAAGTTATAACCAAAAATATTCAAGTACATTTAAGGCCGATTTACGCAATGAAATATACCATTCCTTTCGCGACTGTGGCGGCGGCAGCGACAGCGCGGTCTCTCGGATGCCGGTGAATATAATAATATTATAGTAATATATAAAATATATAAAAATTATAATAATATAATAATATTATAATGTCAACGATGCTGGCTGGATTATTATTATAAATATATACATTTAAAAAAAATCGAGACTTATTTTATAAAAAAAAATATAGCTGATATCACACCGCAAACAATCGTTATAACACCGTGTAAAAAAAAAAATTTAAAATAAAAACAAATTAAATCTTTAAAATACGTGATATAATTTGGAAACGAAGTAATATGTCATTTTGTAATATTACAAATAGTTATCTATGACGTCAAATAAGAACAATTAAAAAATTAAATTATGAACAATAATATAGGGGTTATTTAAAACGTAGTGTTTTGGGTGTGATAAAAGAAAACGCATACTTATTATGCTCATAAAAATAAACTTATATAACTAACCTTTTTGCTGCTACAAACGCTTCGGTCAAACGCCACACTCTGACTGCAAGATACACGTGCATGTAATAGGTACAAGAGACGCTATGAAATAACAACCAGAGTGAGTAGGTCCTAGCCCCACTATAAGAAAGTAGCGTTACCTATGCGTCACCTCGATCATCGTTTATACGATCGAGACTAACACAGTGCCATATTATATATGTAGGTATACACGTGGTGAGCAAAAAATTTGTTTCATGACATAACGATTTAAAAAATTATAACTCTTAATGCATATTTTTGCATTATTTTGAAATTTTTCTATTTTAAAATTTTAATTGTGTATTTCATATTTTTGCGCATACTTTGGTGTTTTGTGTTTTAAACATTTTTTAAATTTATACTATTGTATATTATGGTATAAGAAAAAAATATTTTATTTTTATACTTTTGATTAATATCAAAATAAATTAATAGGTATAGGTATACTTGTAGGAATAAACAGTTTTTCCAAATAAGGCTTAGATCAATCGGGGAAATAAAATAATAAAATATCGATTACGTCCATGATTGTCGATTCACATTATTGCATATGATAATCATTTTTTTTTTTATGTATATTATTTAGTTTTATGATTTTTTTAACATTTTAATGTATATTTATCAAACAAATTTAATCTTTTTTAGCGCATGTTTTGTTGGTTTTTAATACATATAAATCCTCGTTCTAATTAATATATATTTAATTTTTTATTATTATATCTATATTATGAATTAAAGACACATAGATAGTAAGTAATTAAGTAATATAAACATCTGTTTTAATTATGAAAACCGTAAAATCAATTAGGTTAGGTTATTTTTATTTATTAATTCAAAATCATATATCAAATTGGTAGGTATGTAGAATAATTAATGCAATCCCATACGCGCGTATACCCGCGTATCATGTGCTATTCCATAAGTATACGCACTTACAGAAAAAGTGAGAAGTGAGTATACGCCGTACACCCGCGTATGCCTACGCTCCACTACACCACTGGCTAATTCTAATTGTGTTACTCCATGAATGTATATGGTGTAACCTATGTGTACAATATACCTCGTCATATCGTAAATCACAGTTATGTTTGAAATCGATTATAAAATTCAATACACATGAAAAACGATTTTAATCATGAAATCCGAGGGGTTTGGCATCTATTAGCAAGGCTGGGCATTAACGAATTAAAAGTTAAAATTATGTTAAAACGTTAAGTTAATAATTAACTCGTTACTTTTTTTTTAAATTAACTTTTAACTTAATAAGTTACTTTTTTTTAAGATTAACGTGTTAACTTCAAGTTAATTTTATTCAAAAATATTTTAACTAAGTTAATTTTAGTCCATAGAATAATGCAAATTTTAGAACGATATTTTTAGAAAAGTACGTTTTCCGATAGTTAGTTAATACTATGATATATTTTTTTAAATTTGCCGAATAATTTTCTTGAGCATAATGAAAAACTATTTAATAAATATTATTGTGTGTCTGGATTTTTTTTTATTTTGTAAATTAGAAAATTTTAACTTTAAACTATTTTAAGTCACCACTTTTTTTTCAAAGTTAACGTTTAACTTAACGAGTTAACGAAAAACCATATTATGAGTAACTTTAAACTTAACTTTATTATTTTAAAATAACTTAACTTAACGAGTTAAAAAATATCATTAACTTGCCCAGCCTTGCCTATTAGACGACATATGTTGAGTTGTTTCTATTACGTTTTAATTCCACCGCCAAGACTACAGTGTGTTGGCCTTTAGAGTGGAGTGAATTATAGAAAATAAATTATACTGTGTAATGTATAAGTACTCACAATATGAGGTGTGCGGCGGTAGGCGGATTGATGTTGATGTTTAAACAGGGCACGTCCACTCGAGATGGCTTCTGTCACGCTACTGACATGATAATAATAGTAGATGTACACGCACAGACTATGCACATGATTCATGTCCTAAAGGATAACCTCAAAATGAAAAGGCACCACCCCCAACAGTCATCCAGTAGATCTTTTAGTATAATTCATTGTTTTAAGATTTTATGTATGAGGCGTAATAGAGATAAAATTCAACCTATCACATATATAATAATTATAAAATAACTGAAAATATTGAAGCATAAAAATTACGTTTTTTAAAATATTAAAAATTTAATATCATGTTATCATAAAGCAATAAAAAAAAAAAAAACAAATAAGATTATAACGAGATCGTATATTATTTTCATTATCTGTCATTGACAAAAACTCATTGCATATATTTTAGAAACAAAATACAACGGTTAAAGAAATGTGAAACGTATAACCCAGCGTTTAACCGAAATGGGTAATATCGCACCCTAGGGGCCGATGGGGCATCCAGGCGGGCGACGAAAGTTACAAGCTTAATTAATTTTTTACTGCGTACTTATGTTTCAATACATTTTTTTTTATTATGTTGAAGTACACAGATATACAGAAGCTGATGGTAAATAATAATCAGATCGGACATAATATATAATACCTATAATAATAACTAATAAGTATAATTAAACGATGTACAATAGTGTTATAAGGCGTAATCAACGACTAACTGTGTATACCGACTATACTACACAAGACATATTAGTTGCTATAGTATTATAAAAATGTATAGTCAGTGTATGCTGAACTACAGTATGAACATATTACTTAAACACTACATGAAATAGGGTGTTTTGTTTATAATTCCAACAGTTCCGATTTTACGAGATAACTATTTATAACAATAATAAATCGATAGCTATTCTGAACAAAGATCGTACCCTATACACAATACTTAACTGTAAATTTTGAATTTATTGTTCTGTACGCGACGAAAAAAATATTTTTGACAATGTGATAATATGTCATATAGCTATGACGTAAATAAACCTAAGTATCTTAGGATCATTCATAGTGATACACAATATTAACATCTTATAAACATTTTATATTAATATACATATGACTATAATACTATAATGTACATTATATTTAGTATGTACATTAATTTGAATATAGTTTCATATTGCACTAATTTGCACGTTTCGAGTTGTTTTTTTTATAAAAATAAATACTAACCAATACTTTTGTACAAATATTTTTGCTAGATGATTTATTATAACAGATATTTTTTAGTAATTTATGTTACTTTATCATTACTATACATATTAAGTTATGATATAAAGGTTTGGACTTTTTATTAAATAATAAAATTTTATATGAATATCGATATTATATAGCATGATGTAAGTGAGATAATAAAGATACTACTACGACTGTCGATTATTTAATTACACATACTATATAGTCTATCTACAGCAGCTGTAGGTATAATACGACACCCATTTAATATGTCCTGACACTTCTCAGAATATTTAAAAATAAATGTTAACTTAACGTATATTATATTGACCTGCAGATATATCATTCTCCAGAATCTCAAATGGTCAGAATAATTGTACGACCACTGTGGTACGTAGGTATCATTAGGTTAATCATTAATACAATTACAATACATATGTACCCATCGGCCTACAGCGGAAACGTCTACAAGACAAACATGTATAACCTGTATTTACAGTAAGTACCAAGTATACTAATCCACATGAAACTATATAATTGTAAATATGAAGCCGTTTAAAAATTTGATAATACTTTACCTCTATTTCAAATTTCGTTAAAACTTAAATTATTTTGTTAATTGTATATCACGCTCGTTACTAAAAGAGAAACTCGTTATTTATGTATCACTTTATAAGCGTATATATTATATTATCATCGGAGTGTGTGTGTAATAAGTACCTATATATACTAATAGCAGTATGGCAGTAATAACTAATGAACATCGGGATGTTGATTATTATTTATTAATAATAAAGTAATAACTAGAGATGAAGAGTTACAGAAATTGCATATTTTTTTCCTTGTCTTCTATTTATAGCTAGATGAGTTAACAATTTTTTCTATAATTTAGTGAGTTCATATTTGTAGTTTATTTTTGTTCATATAAATGCATTTTTAGGAAATCAGTGGAGGAACTTAGATACGATCTAGGCATCTAGCTATATGTGGTACTGGTACCTACCATCGATGTTGAGACTCATATCAATAAAGACTGACAAAGAAAAGTCAGCTGGTATCTTTAACGAAGTTATGTACAAAAACCAGTGCCGCTGGTCAACTGCCTCTATTCTATAACCATCAATCGGATTTTCTGGAAAGTACACGTACTCATATCGCTAATGAGTACCGTCTATGTGTAACGTCACGACTCATAACCATGATGTACAATGCTTTTCATTTGGTGAACATAACAGTTTAATGTCGCCGCTACCACCATAGTAGCTCCAAAAAAATCAGAAGTATAATTTTCTAGCAATCTAGTCACACAAAAGATTATCGCCAAACGTTATTTTTAATAATTATTTAATTTTATAAAGGTACCTTAATTTGTACACAGGTACATCTTATCCATCTGTGAATTTTTATAAAATAAAATATAGAATATAGATACATTATTAATTCAGTTAATCACACTCGTCTCCAACGCAGCACTAAAATGAAAATAATAATAAATAACAGTACCCATAGAATATTATATTTATAGATTTATAGTTAATACTATAAATTATAATTTATAGTATTAAAATTCTATAATTTTAACTACTAGCAATCATGGTCATTACTCATTACAGTACTTCTATTGTGTATTAATATAATTACTATACAACAACTGTCATATTTAGTGATTACTGATTACCGATTACTTTTACTTATTAATATTCTGGGAGTTGCGTATCGTATAATTGCTTAGGACTCGATGACACACAAATAATAATATTAATAATAAATTTAATAATAATATGCGCTATTGTGCTCAGGTTCGATATTGATGTACACACATTACACAATATGACTGCGACAGTGCGACTATACATGAGTAATAATAATATATACGTAAGTTATCAAAGGACATTTTTTCGAAGTGTAACCATTAGGGGCGTATTTAAAGGGAAGGGCCCATTAATTTAATAAGTAATTCAATTAAGATTGTAAACAAAAAATAGGTTCAATACTTTCAAAACTTATAATTCATAGAAATAGATTTCCAAATCAACTAGTTTAGTAAATTATATTTTTTTATACCTTTATATTATGCTATTTTTTTTAGATATGTTATATCCTTTAGTAAATATATTTTTTTAAACTACTTTCAACCTATGAACAGATATAAACTACCTATGTATTACTTAGTTATATTACGCAGAAAACATTGTATTTATTGTATCATTAGTGTTTAATTGTTCTAATAATATAAATGTAAACGTTATTAATGTTTATTTACTCTTAATCAATACTACCACATACTGTTAGAAAGTTAGAATAGGTTTATGCATTTATGGTGAAAATAAATATCTTAAAATTAATCTACATATTTTGAAAATGTAATTGTGAATAGGTAGTAAATTATGTGTCTTACAAAAAAATTTAAGTTATCGCGAATAATGCTTTTAAATTATGTATAAACAATTATCATTATTCATCGTTAAAATATGTAATTTACTTCAAATATGAACTTAAAATATCTATAACAAAATAAGTGATTATTACATGTTTTTTGGTTTAAGAATGAACTATTTATGAAAAACTTTGTATTTAAATTTCAAATCTTGGTTATAAAAATTTAACGTTTTATAAATGTTCAACTACAAAGAAATTTGCAACTTTTCATGATTTTGATTTTGTTTTTTTGACAATTTTGTCAAAACTTTAACTCTAGAAAACTAAAGTTTTTCAATTTGATATATTTTTATGTTAGTAGATGTGTAGTATTATAATGTATTAGTGTAAACAGCTAAGTGTTAATAAATTATGCAATAAATATCGATAGGAACCAAGTTGATTTAAAAATAAAATAATAAAACTTTCAATGCAAAATAAAAATATTTTTAAGAACATAAAAAAAAATTATTATTAATTTCTGTACCAGATTAAGATTCAGCAAGTAAAATTTTATAATAATTAAATATTATTTGTATTGAGAACTATAATAATAACAGCAAAAATAACAGTGGTCAATAATCATAACCAATCTTATAATAATATACACTAAACTATAAAATTAATTTATTAACATTTATCATGGAGCTTATATAAATGTTATAAAAAAAGTTATAACATAAAAAAAAAATCTAAATCTCCTAATTCTAATTCTAATATAGTGATTTGTTTAATTATCTAAATTCCAGTGAAAATACAGACATTTATGATAGTGACCAAGATGATAAGCTGTATGTGCCTTCAAATATCAATCAAAGTATTTATAAAAATGTTATTAAATTGTTTAAATTAATATTAATATTTATATAAGTATTAATGTTACTAAAATGTACTAAAGATGAATATCAATTTACCTATAGTTAAAATTTATACTATAGGTCGTGAAAGTTGTAATGAATTGGTGTTCAGCAGTATAGTTAGCAGTAGTATTAGCACGTGTCTCATCTCCATTAAATTTCAATCATTTGGAAAATGATAATATTGGTAAATACTACCTATATATTTACTTATTTATATAATATTAATTTTTTTAAATGTACTATTTTCAATAAGATAAATTATAATGCCATGAATATGACAGATAGTTTAAGTTGATTAATTAAAATAACTGTTTTAAGTTATAACTAATACATTTTTTTTATCCTCACACTTTACACTCACATTTTAACTAACGCACTTCTTCACTATTCCAAAAAAAATGAATTATTTTGAGCTATTCAAACTTAACTCCTAAAACATTATTATTAAAGTCCTTAGAAAGTATGGTTCATGTGTAAATTAATCTCTAATTTCTATAATACTACATTATTATAAAATTTATATAATTTGTATAATTTTATTATACTATATTTTCCTGTTGTTATTTATTTTATTTTTTTTTATCTATTTTTAGATTGCTTAGAAGTAATCAATAGTCCTGTTGGAAAATGGAAAGTGCAAGATAAAAATACTGCAGCAGTTACTATTGATAATTTATTTAATAGCATTAAAAAAAAAAGATACTCCAGATTCAAAGGTACAGGTTAAACGCAAGCTATTTGTTATAAGTGATCATGATGATGATGATGTGCGGAAGAAAAATGCTGGTATGATGTATTATTTGCCATACTTTTAAATATTATTTAAGTATAATTTCTATGATTTTTCAATTTAAATATCATATTTAATAATTAAAAAAATACAACTTATACATTTTAATATTACATTTGTTTTTAAAATTTTATTCGAATATTTACAGTAAGAATATATCTACCTGATTTAATTAAATATATTTAGACATTGTTTATATTATTATAATTACTATTATTACTACTACTACTACTATTTCCACTAGCTGTGTAAGACTTACTTATGAATATATATTTTAAATATATTCTATAATGTTCATTTTTCTCTGAAGGTAATAACAATGAAATTATACCATTGGATACTGAAAGTTTAAAGCAAAATCTTATTGAATCTCCAGATGTAGTAAAGTTGGATGATTTTAATAGTGAGTTATTTATCACAATACTATAATTAAATATGATATAGTTGATGTGCTTTATTTTTATTTATTTTTTTAAGGACTTAATGATTATGTAAGAACATCATTTACCAATTTGAAATACGATATTAAACATTTATCATATATAACAGAATCAATTAAGAAAATGCTAGAAAATGTTAACAATATCTTAGAACTAGGTGTAACAAAAAATTTTGATTTGACTACTGTATCTATATTAAATAGTGAAAACCTCCCTATATATAACGAGGAAACTCTACTACAGTTTGAAATGTTACTTGAATGTTCTACTCAAAGAGATAAAGTTGTAAGTATCAAAATTTAGATATAGATTTAGCCTATTACTTAATTTCAACATAGTATGTTATTTACTATATTGTTTACGTAAAGGTACAAAAATATGGTCATAGAGTTACTCGACGCAAACAAACAAACTTTGATAGGCACATTTTAAAAACATAGTAAAATATATACATTTGTACATACTTTTTTAAATTATACAATATATTTTTTGAATAATTAATAAATTAATAACAAATATTGAAAATCGTTTGAGGTTACGATTAACGATATTTTAAGTAAATATTTATTTACACATTCATTTTACAAAATAAATTGAAATAATGAAAGTTAAATTTTTTTTTATCATTTAAATTTCTTTCTCATTGAATAAAGTTTAAACTCTAGAACTTAATATAGGTACGCAGAAAACACATTTGTTTACAGTGTTTACACTAAAATTTTTCATTGAAATTGTTAAAATTGTGCTGCCCACAATAAATTTTATGGAAACATTTTGAACAATGGGCATAGTGCCATAGTATACAAATTTAATTATTGAGAATCATTAATTCCCTGCGTTCTAAAAGCAGCTATTAATATAATATTAATTTATATGTATATTTATATTTTGTTATTTATTTAATTATATTTGTATTGCAAAATATAAGATTCAATACACTGATATATTTCGTTATTTTTATATTTTTAAGAATAATTTCTCAAAGTTTTTTTCTTTTATTTTTTAAGTTTTATTATCATAATTATTTTCTTAAACTATATGATATGGTATTATAAGTTTATTTTAAACCTTGTAATTTTCTTATACCAGTATATAATATAACATTAAATTTAAAATAAAACAACCTTTTTTATGGTCGTAATATGTTTTTTATGTTTTTTTTTTTGAATAACATTAACTTTTAATTTTATACTATGAAGTAGAATAGTTTTTTGTAGTATTTCGATAGGCACATAAAAATTAAAATTCGGACGAGTAGTTTATATTATGAGTATTTAAAGTTTAAGTAGTTGGAGGAGTAGATCAACATTTTGTGAGGTATTCCGTACCCCACACTCCGTTCAACAAAACTTAATATATATAAAAGTTATGCTATTACTATTTATGTTTATAAACTACTCATTAAGTATTTTCAAAAATATGATTACCTAC
The DNA here is from genome assembly GCF_020184175.1 of Aphis gossypii. Classification (NCBI taxonomy): domain Eukaryota; kingdom Metazoa; phylum Arthropoda; class Insecta; order Hemiptera; family Aphididae; genus Aphis; species Aphis gossypii. Next base: position 62,128,181 of record NC_065533.1, read on the forward strand.
TTATTAAAATAATGAGTGTTGTTCGATAATAGAATCATCTTTTACAGTAAATATACTAGTATATATGACTTACAGGATCATTTTATGTTTTTTTTAACAATAAGTATAGGTAGGTGCTAACAAAATAAATATTGGTAAGATGTAATATATAAGAAGTATAAAATATAGGTTTAATTATATATATATATATAAATAATATATACTTAATTTATACATAAAACTAAGTTTAATTAGATTAACATACATAACATTTAATTGTCTTTCCATTGAACACATTTTTCATAAAATTCTATAACTAGTAATGGACAATGTTTTTTAGCAGTTTTAGCTTTCACATACGTCGTATCATTAGTTTCTTTCCATTGCATTAAGAAGAAATGTTTACCGTTCTGTAATCGTTTCATGCTGATTATCTTTTCGGGTTGTAATCCAGAACGAAACCCATTTAAGTAGAATTTTCCATTCTTTTTGGGTATAACTGTTTTATCCATGATCTGTAAAAAATTAATAAATCATAATTAAATAAATTATAACAGTTATTAAAGAATAAACAAGTCGCATGATTTAATGAGTAACAAAATACATTTTTTAAGTTTTAGCGCTAACCCCATAATTATAAGATTACCTATCATATAAAAATCTGAAATATTCTCACGACAATAAAATCATTATTCTAGAGAAACCACTAAAAACAAAAATGCACCTTTAGAAGACCATCTTCGATAATATAATAAATATCATTTTAAATTTAAACTCAACAATTAACTACAAACATTAAAATAAAACTCATTACATGTATAACAATTTAAATATTATATAAAACCAACGTACATTAATATCATCATTCATCATCATATCACACAAATCGTTTGGCAATAAGTAGTAAACAGATCTCAATACCTAACCGTTATTGTAGTTTAGGTATAATTATTATTTATTTTATGTACTTCGAAGTACTACAAAATAATTTGTATTTTTCGAATTTTCATACATTTTGTTAAAATTAAATGCTTATAAAAAAAAAGTGACTAAAAATGTTCGATATTTTTTAATTGGAAAAATGAACCACTCATTAGAAATCTTCTATTACTTCTTTAAGTATTTTAACCCATTCATACACTATCGTTATTCGTTATTTATAAAGAAAAATCAAAAATTTCTATTGTCTATAAATAGCTGAAGAATGTTAAAATATTTTAGAATAATAATATCAACACATGGGGGAAATTTCAAATTTTTGCAGTTATTCGTTTTTAAATACAAAATAAATAAATCAAATTAGTCGTTAACTGGATTTACGTAAAATTTTGACTTTTTTATTTATTTTCTTTTTCTTTTTTACAAAAAAAGTACTGGGAATTTTTAATTTTGATATGTCGAAACTACAAACTAGATCCATTTTTTTATTTTTAACCGCCCTCAGGATTGAAAAACAAAGCATTTTATCTACCAATTATGATGTAGGTATACGAAAATTTAAAACATACGTCATTGTAAAATTAAAAAATATTATCTAAAACATAATACACAGTATACGCCATAAATAATGTAGCGGTAGGTACCTATTAGTATTTAATACCTTTAATCTTTATGTTAAATATACATAGGCGCCGCGAGGGGGTGCACTTTCACCCACCTGGCTTTTCAAAAAAAAAATTAATAAAAAAATTGAATGGTATAATATAATATAATACTTATAATATCAAATAATAATAATATAAATTATTATTATTATATAATACATATTATTAGAATTAGAAATCACCGTATACCTACTATGGAAAAATGCACCCCCCTGATTTAATTCCTCACGACGCCTTTGTAAATATAGGTTATAATAGTTATTTATTATTTATATATTATTCTCATTTGATACAATGAAGTGATAAGAATTCTGAAAACAGATATGAATTTGTATTCGCGTAATATCGACTTTCTCACATTTTTAATATTACCCCCCCCCCTCCCCCCATAAAAATCCTAAAAACGATATATTAAAAAATATTAGTTAAAAAATTGACATATTTCAATGATTAAATATCTTTAGAGATTTAGTAAAATTATGTGTATTTGGGTATAAGTATTTGGATATGCGTTTTCAAAGGACTTACCTAAATGAAAGTGAAATGACTCGCATGCATTCATAGTAAAATTTAATTTAGCGCTACATTGAACAAAATATTTGATTGAAATAATGCTTTTTCTATAATGTAGGTGTCTAATATATTATTGTGTTTTTCAAGTCAAAAATACGAACAGATGGAATTACATTTTTTTAAGGGAAAAACGTATCGGTGGAATTTAAAATTAAGTTGTATTAAATTATTTATTATTTATAATAACTTCAAAATCCTGATTAATATATAGCAATAGCATTTAGCATGTAAGAAAAATTGCATGCTTACCTTAATTTTATTAAAACTGCGAATAATATGTTTTCTAAGATCCAACAACCGCAAAATCGTGTTCGTAAAAAGTAGTAATCAGAAAACGTGGTTGACACAATGATACTGATTTTTTTCCAAGTTAATTTTTTCAGGTAGAATTTGGGATATAGAGGTCCTGCCGAGCAATAACAACTGTTCCGCCATAGATACTATGGTTCTGGTCATCGAGCAAATATAATAACCTAAAACATCGATTGTTGTACGCATACGTATAATTCTAATAGGTTATAGCAGGGGTCTCCAAACAGTCCAAACTACGGCCCTTGAATAAATTTTAACCGGCCTGTGTCCCCCATAGTTTAGTATACAAGGAGATATCTGACATTTAAAAATTAAAAATTGTATGTGTTATAATATATTATAATTAATCTTTTGGCCCGCTAAGAGATGATGATATTTTTTATGGCCCTTGAATAAAAAAGTTTGGAAACCCTTGAGTTATACCATGGCTAGGTACGTATAGGTGTGATCTCATTATGACTCATTTGCGTTCTGAGCTGCGCGCGTACTACTATTTCACGATTTGGCATGGAAAGAAATGTTAGTTGGCAGTGACGCCAACTAGGCGTTGTGAGCTTCCAACGTTACCGAAGAAATTCTATATATTAATATTGTGTAGACATCTCTTATCAACCACTGCCAATGACAGCCATAACACCTGCATACCATGAAGTTGAAAACATACCTATATTTATTTATTTTTTATTTATTATTTTATAATGGGCACAAGGCCCAAAGGTGCAATTAAATTTTCATAGAATTAAAGAATACAATCAAACAACAGAAGGAAATTAGAATTAACAGCACAAATAACTTAAAAAATAAAACATTTAGAAGACATAGTTATTATTAATTAACAAAACATGTATTATCTATATTAAATATAGATAATATAAAATTATAGACTAAAAAAGGTAGGGTGCTCATTGGCCAAACGCATCATTCGATCAATCGAATACACAAGCACAATATACCGAGTAGCTACTTCCATAGTTTATGATCTAAGTGTTCCACGTTAGTATGTAATTTTATGCGAATATTTTTTTAGCCGGACTTTAAGTCCCGTCTGTCCACAAAAGGTTAAAACATCTAACACATAATAAATAATAGCTACCAGTAAAGCAATAAAATTTACTATTACTATTTAATTGTTCAATAATAGATTTATCAGAATTGTAATCATTGGAAATCATTTTGTTGGAAGCAAAACATAAAAAACTCTACTTTATATTTATCCAGCGAAATTTGTAAGAAAAATGTATTAATTTTTTAAAATGATAATGAGGGTTGATGAGGCACTTAGTTTTAAAATTAATATGATGTAAGCAAATGTAGATAATATTATAAAATACTTGAGGAAATATTAATAGTTGATATTATGTGCGTATACTTAATTAAAACAATAAGCGGAACAGTTTTTACTTATTGCTTTTATTGCAAGAATTTATGTAAATATTTGTGTCACCATAATAATTGACAATATTTTAAAGAACAAATTGTATATCTCTATCAACTTAGCTTAACTTTTTTATTTAAAAGTAGATATTGTTAGCTGAATTCATTAAATGTTATTAAATAAACATAAATGGTTTGAAATACAATAGTAATAAATTAGTTCTTATTTAGATGACCTCTTTTATCAGGAATGTTTCTAGTTTCCCCAATATGGTAAACCGCCCTTACCATTATATAATAATATAAAGAAAACACTACTAGTCAGCTGACTTTTGAAACCACTTCAGATCATGAGGTATCATGAAGAGAGATACCTACTGCAATAGCACTATTTTATACATGAATATGCTATAAGTATAAAATACAAATTATTGTATAATTAATAAATTGGAATGATTAATATTAATAATAATATATCTGTATATAAAGGTAATAGATATATGTTATTTTATTATATAGTATTACATTATATAATGATGATTATTAATCCCAGATCAATATATATCAACATAGGTATATCTTATATATTTACCTCAAATGTATTGTTAATTGAATTTGCAAATAAGATCTGAGTTTAAGATTTATAATATTTAAAATTAAAACTGAAAAATTAGGAACATATCGTTGTGTTTGATAACCATCAATATTATTAATGCCTATGTAAATATAAGTACTAAGCATATTGTAATTTTAATCTCTAACCATTTTATAATTTGTTTAAAAAAAGGTTACCTATTTTTCTGTTCTTTATTTGAATAATATGCTACATTTGGGAATTTGAATGTATTCAAATATAATAACCTATATACTGAACAACATTATAAGTAAAAGTAATTTATAAAGAATAGAAGAGTCCTAATAAAATATCTTTCAATAAATACAATTTGTAAACTTATATTTAGATAGAAATATAAATTTGTATAAAAAGTAAAGATATCTAATACCAATATGTTTTTATAGTTTTTGATGAAAAATACAATAAAAACATTATTCTATTCAAAATACTTTCCCAGACATTATAAAATATGGCCAATCCACAAAAAAATATACACTTCCAGGATATATAATATGTATAAGAAATACAACTAATTAATATGAAACAAATGCCATACACTTTTTTTAAAAACAATTTAACTGACTTAAATAGATTTCATACACAATTCAATAAAAACCGTATTCTAATTTATAACCTATATTCAAAACATAGGTAAATGTTGCCAATTTTTATATAATTCAACAATCAAAAAGGGTAAGTCTATCTATAACATATTATACATAATTTTATAAATACATAGTATAGAAGAATAATAAATCAAGTTTTCAGAGATATACAGTTGATAAGTTGATATTTTTATATACTTATCTGTAATATGGAAAAAATGAGTAAAGTTTAAAAAAAATCACCTTATTACCTAATTAGTTTATTACTTATTAATTATTATATATCACTTATCAGTTATACAATATGGTTATTTTAATACAGTACAAAGAAATTAAAAGTTGATTGTTAAGTTTTTAAAAATATAAATTTTATTTAACCTATCTTTTTTTTTTTCTGTTTGAACCGACGACCGGGAGGGAACCGCTTTCGCTTTACTTCCTCCCGGCAACCTATCTAAAACTTATAAAAAACATTGTAACACCATTTTATTTGATACAATCCTAAGTTTTTGAGAAAATTATGTTGTTTTTTAGAATCAAAAACATGCTTCTAAATTGCAGAAAAAAACACTTCAGTGAGACTTTTTATCCTAATAAAAAATATTTCAGCACTTTTAGAAATGTTGTTAAAGCATTAAGTATTTATATTTCTTGTAAACAATAATTTTCCTTTGGCATGTTACACTACCTAATGGAATAATTGTTTTACTTCAAAACAATACCTATATGTTTTCTTAATTATTTTATTTAAATAATAGATGTTGTTGGATTGATTTATTTTTAATTCAAGCTGTAAATACATGCAAAAATATTGATTTTAGTTTACAAAACAATATAAAAATATAAGAAATACCTCAAAGTTATTAAAATCTAATACATATTATATGTATTAATAATAAAAATACCACTCCAGTAGTAAATAAACAATACAATCGTTCAAGTGAACATTTTGAGATTAATAGAAAACAATAATACCACAGTTATTTTAAAAATAAAACAAAAACTAAAATACCTACCATTCACGACTGATCTGGCTATTCTCGAATATAGAGAATATGGGTATACAACGTAATGACAATCAAAACTGGACCGATTGTACTACGACTACTTCGTAACACATTACACAATAATTACACCTTGTGCACACATTAATTTACATTTCGCGGCACAATATTACAATGTATAGACGTACGATTTTGTCAATAATATTATATTATTTGTATCTCCGTCGCGTACCTACATACTTCATTACACGATTACACTTCGCGAGCAATGTTTCTAAAAGATTAGACTATTTTGGACAAGACACAGACCACAGTAATACAGTACGACTAACTGTCATGTTGTCTACAACGCACACTGTCACAACCGTCATAATGTAAAATGTTATCATTAGCCTTATCAGTTATCATATTATTTTTTATTTTTAAACAGTCGACCGGGATTTTAATTTACTGAGTTTTCCCGATTTCAGTTATACTTTAAATTTTTTGAAATATTAAGACCATTTCGACCCAATATTTGTTTTCAGTGTTTTCACTGTCAAGCGCAACATTGACAAAAGACATACACGTAAAATCGTTTTTTTTCGTGATTTTTGAATAATTACTAACCACCTAAGTATTACAATAATTATAGGGAATAATATTTTTGATTGATTAATAAACCTATGTAAACTGCTGTTTATATTTTAATATAATTCATTTAAAGCATAAATCATGAATGCATTTTGTCTTGTATGTATTGCGCATTGGTCAGCGAGAGAAAACAAACGGTAAGCTGAGAGCTGATATCCTCCGTCCGTAGAGGCGCATATAATCTTCTTAGTTTATATTGTTTGTAATATATGTTCACGGTGGTATACTGGTATCGGTATGTCAAAACTCAAAGTTCATCTACTCGTTGTGTTCCCTTGCTTCACGTGAAGTATTAAATACAACATAACTCGTTATTGCCACAATTTTATTTTTTTGATTGAAATTTAAAAATTAAAGTAATTTAGTAGTATTTAAATTTAAATATTTTTAGTAGGTATTTATAAAAAGAAATTTGTAAATAAACGCGGGCAGTGGGCACACTAATTATAGCCATTGTCTGTCGCAGCTTAAAAATAAAAATAATCACTTTCAATCGAAAAAGTAAGTTCTTGTAAGGCTGTAAAATATCGTATAGAATGCAATCAAACTGCATAAATATTAAATCATAACAAAAAATTTTGTTATTTTATTTTTATGAAGTTTGATCCCAATTTGCTGACAACGATGATAATATTAGCTAGGTACCTACGTATTTCTTGACATAGCAATTTTTAAAATTAAGGTGCCATTTAGTATTTACTACCTATCTAGTTATTTTATCGTTATACGCATATCGTGTGAAATTATTAATTATTGACATCGATCAATATATTCCTTATATATGAATAAATATAATATAAATAACTGAAATCCACTGGTCTATGGTTAAATTTAGTTTGTTCTGCTTGTAGTAATATTTCACTATTTGAACATTTTGAACTACACATACAGTATAAAATAAATCGATTAATATCCAGTAAACAATAAATATAGCACTTAAAATCTATGTTTATAATAAGGATAACTTTGGTGTATGTATAGTGTATACACCTAGACCTAGTCATTATTCGTATAATAATGGTATAACATAATATGTTAAAGAAGATAGATTTTACGTTGACAATACTGGTATACCAGTATACGTATTCGTGTCTATATTTTTCGCGATAAAATTACGTTTATTCTACGTTGATGATAATATGAAGAGCGCGGATTTTTATGCACTTTAAAGTATCAAAATATGCCATATAATATACAGTAAAAATCATGAAAATATGCAGTCAAAATCATGAAAATATGCAGTCAAAATCATGAAAATATGTAAAAGATATGCAAGAATTTTTATTTATTTAAAATGTACAATAAAACTTATAATAATTAATTACTTAAATACTTAATAAAAAAAAAATTAAGAAATTTTCTGAACTTAATTTATTTTTAAAATTTTATTTATTATCATATGCATTTCAAGTTTTTCTTCTCTTGAAGCTGTGTCGTTTATCGGTTAACATATTTTTAAAGACTGAGAACGAACGTTCGACGTCAACCGAAGTTATTGGGGCATATTTGAAGCAACTTAATATTGTTACTTAATATTGGCATATTTACAATTTACGGACAACGACAACTGACAAACGACGAAACTCAGTTGTATACTGGTATGTCGATAACTGACTAATACAGCAAGAGCAATTAAGTTTACGTCGTAATCGATTATTTATCTTATAACTAAATATATATATATTATTATTTAGTGACTATGAAATTTAATTTTAATTTTTCTACTTGACAAAATATTATTTTATACATTCTTTTGAATTTTTTTTTAAATTTTCGCTTCAATATGCAATAAATTTTGAATTTTGCCAAAATATGCAAAAATATGCAATAACCTTTAAATATGCAGAAATATGCAAAAAAAATTTCACCATTAGCTTCATATTATGATGATTCGTAGAGATAACTGACAAAAATCCAAAAATATTTATAGGAAAAAAATATGCAATTGCATAGAAATCCACGCTCTAATGATATGTTAATTATTGGTTGGTCAAAATTACATAAGAATTTACGTATATTTTAAGTCTAACTATAGTTGAGATCGGTCAGTCCACATTTTTTTTTTTTTTTTTAATAAAATATTGAATTGTAATTTTTGCTCCTATTATGTTAAACATAGCTTGTCTCAACACCGGATCGAATTTTCGTTTAATATTTGGGTAAACATTAATAAATGTAATGCGTAACTGGGTAATTATTCAATTTATAATTTATAATTAATCTATAATCTATTCAATCGTGTTATACCACAGATATCTATCTATATATCTATATTATATATATGTATAAACAATAGCAGCTGTTGTTAATCTGCAGATAGGGAGTACCCACGTCCCACACCCCCGCCGATCATAATCACCGTTGCACTTCCACACCCTAACTTCCAACACGTATTACACGTCATAATACCTTATTATCTATTTTATGGTATTACCATTGATTTTAGTATATTCTAAAATCAATGGTATTACCGACTTACCGAGTACCGACATATTATCCTTTGCGAATATTGTGCATGCATCGATGAATCGCGCATCAATGATGTATTAACGGTACCTATTGTGATCCACACTTAACGATTTTACGTCGACAGTGATATTGTGTTAGTATAGTTTTATTACACACAAACTAAAATATCAACTTAAATTAGGTAAACAATTTTATGAACTATAATATTACAGTTAGTGTTTAATAGTTTTATATAGTATTGTGTAGGTACATACACATATCGAAGTGGTTATTAAGCTATAATATTATTTCAAATAATAAATCGTAGATACATTATAATAATATTTGCAGATGTTGCACAATGCACACATTACTTTTACTTTCATCATTTAAATTAGGGTTGACTTTTTTTTTATTATTATCTAGGACATTTATAAAATTAATATTTAGTATTATTTATAGTAATAATTATGTCTTGGTACCTTAGGTACTTATATAGTACATATTATTATACTTTGTTCGTGATGGACGCAGATTCAACAGGTTATAGTATATTAGTATATAGGTATAACGTACAACATATATATAAATTTTTTCCACCGTTGATCGTTATGGAATGGTTTAAAATTAAGTGGAAAAAATCAAGACTTACTTGTAGTGGGCAATTTGTTATATTATTTATATATAAAGAATAGACTGAAAACATGAAAATAACGAGTACCCTATAAAATACATGGATAATTAAGGCGGACAATATTAAAAGAATTAAATTGTGTAGTGTCTAAAGTTTGGACTCTAAACTCTAAACTATACCCCATATAATCATGCAACAAGTGACATTGAGTAGTCAGAACTAAGCTTCAGTATAGTTTAAAATTGACATTAGGCCTCCCATGTATGAATTTTAGTTTAGGATATTGTTACTTATTACACAAGAGTATATTAATACAATAAAATACTATACATGCTTACAATTTTTATATTATTATTGAAAAGTACCTTAAATAATTAATAGAATGTTAAATTTTTCTTTGGATAAATCTCTCTTATATATTGGGTGTTGGTGAACTAAAAAAATATCATTATATTCTTTATGGATAATTTTTATAAGTACGATCATAGACTAGTACCTATATGAATATGATTCCTATAACCAATAGACAATATTTAGACAAATCGATGTGCCATACCTTCATAAATATTGTTATCTATTGTTTTTGTAATGGGTGGTCTTACTTTAAGATTACTCAAAAACGTAAAAAAAACGATTCTCCGTAAATGCGTTTTGTCTATGATGCGCATGGGTCAGAGAGAGAAAACGAACAGTGCGCTGACATACTCTTAAGACACACCCGTATGTGCTATCTCCGTCTTTCAAGTACTTAACATAGAAAATTTACTTTCAGCAGAACACGTGTAGCTCCATTAGTTTTAAAACTAGAGTGAATTGACTTATTATGAAACTTGAATCTTGATGGTAAGAACATTATCTTTGTTCGTATGTTGGTTTTTTACGATTATTCAGTTTTTGAGTGAGTAATACGAATTTTTAATTTACGCTATACATATTATACACGCATAACTTGCTAAAAAATTGAACAAATGTAAAAATCAACACACGAACACAGATAATTTTTTAACCATCAGGTTTCATAATAAGCCGATTCACTCTAATTTTTAAACTAATGGAGCTACACGTAATCTGTTGAGCGTAAATTTTGCATAGGTAATATGTTACGTACTTGTAAGATGGAGACAACACATGCGGACATTTATTTAACTTGATAGTTGGCATATTTTATAGTAAATATCATGGTTTTTCTAAATTTTAGATGTTTAAATATTTAAATGGAAAGTTATAGGTTTTTATATAATTGTAATACAACGAGCAAAGGCAGAGTCACAAATATTAGATATAGGTAATATGTAAAAACAAAATGTTAGGTATTTGTTTATAATAAGATCGTTTAAGATCGTTATAATTACGATTATTCTTTGATAGTCTTCATAGGTACTGAAATGAGTTGAATTTATTTTTATTATTTTATTTATCTTTAATTTAATATATTATGTTTTTATTTTTTCTCTAATTATGTATTCGACTAGGTATAAGTTTATTTTACTTTCACTCTTTTCATTGGGGGTTTTTTTATTATTGTAAAACCTGAGCCCGATCATGATTTTTACACATTAAAAATACCCATTTAAAACTGTTTTAAAACCATGTTTTGTAGCATGTATCTCATTATACATTATCGTAGTATGGTAGAACCTGCTTATCCCAACGAAAAAATGTTCATGCATGAGCATTGATATTTGATATGGTATTAATATTTAGGTAATTTAATACTATTAAACCAAAGACATTTATTATAATTTGTGTATTAAATATAATTGGACGTATTAAATTTCAATTTAACCTATTAAGTATCAATGCTTACAATCACGGTCTTACAACTTAAACATCACGTATCTAAGTCTGTTTTTATGACCATGTCGACGATTCATATTCAGTACCTATAGCCTAGTGAATTTTTTAAGTTTTCCAAGATAAATGTATATAATATAAAAAATTGTTTTATATTTAAAATACATTTTTTTAGGAAAATATTTTTAAGATAAATGACTGGGTTTGGATAGTTCGATAGTCGGATATACATATAAGTAATAATTATTACCTACATTATGTAAATATACTTACCTACATATTTTTTTTTATTAAGTGTTATTTACTATATTTGGCTGGAAACTCTTGACTCTTGTTGATTACTTGATTTCTATGTAAAATAAATCTATATCAACATAGTTATTTAAGTTTTAATAATTATTCACACTGACTTTAACCCATGTTCACAAAAAAAAACAGCTTTATACTCTTACAGATTGTTAAAAAATAATAATATACAATGAACTATGAAGTATGTTTATAATACTTATCATTTTAAAATGAATGAATATAATATAACTGTATAAGTAGTTTTAGTCCTCAACAATTGTTTAATATTATTATTTTACAATTTTAATTACAGTTAAATCTACTAGGAACCGGTATTCCCCTTTTTGTTTTTTTGGTATGAGAAAAACGGGTGCTGCGTAGCTACTTTTGCTTGGTTCAATAATATCTGCATTAATCATTTCATTTATTATTTTTTTTAACTTTTCTCTTTGCTTTGGAGATACTCTGTATGGCGCTTGAAAAACCGGATCTTTCGAGCTTAATTTAACTTCACATTCCTCTACTTTGGCACAGTTTAGATCCAGTTGTTCCGAAGTAAATAAATGTTGGAATTTCCTTATTAGGACCTTTGCTTTTTCGGTCTGTTCATTTGTTAGGTCTTTAGAAATTTTAATAATTGTACCTTGGTTATCACATACATCGTTATTTGTTTTATTAATTGTGAGTAAATTGTCTTTTTTTGTATAACATTCTGTTGTTCCTATTACGGTACCTTTGTATACCTTTGTATATAAATTTGAAAAATTGTATAGTTGAATTTCTGTGGTTTTTTTCCCTAGTTTATTCGTTTCCAGTTTTAGGTAGTGTTTCTGACTTAAACGGTCCACCGGGTGAATAACTGACTGTTCATCAAGTGCACCTATATTTGTTTCAATTTTTATGTTTGTTAATATTTTGGGTGGCATTAAGGTGTCTTCCGTTACTATTATTTTCTGTAAAATATGTTCATTTGTCATTTTATCTACGTTCTCTGTTTTATACAGTATCGTAGGTGGTCCATTGTGTTCGGCCCAAATCTTGTCCATTTTTATATTATTTATATTATCTCCTGTATAAAAACTTATTTCTTTTTTTTTGAAATGTATTACTAGACCATATTTTAGACAAAAATTATTTCCTAATAACAACCTGCATGTTAAGCCTTTAAGTACGTATGCCTTTATTTCATATTCAGTACCTTGAATATTTATTTTTAATAATATCGTTCCCATGTTTTTCAACTCAGAATCGTTTGCACTAGTGATAATTGTTTGCTTCTCTGGAACAATTTCTTCTTTGTTTTTTATTAAGGAATATTCTATACATGAAATGTTTGAACCTGTGTCTAGTATTGCATGTTCTATTTTATTTTCAAATTGCGCTTTTATTGATAAAACTCTATTTTTCCTAATTGTTTCTTCTTGTTTATTTGACTCAAATTTTATAGCTTTATTTTCGTACCAATTTTTTACGAAGTATAGATATGTATTATTTTCTTTATTAATTGTTTTTTTTTCTTCCCGAGTTAATTTTCCGAAATCTTCATCCAACCCGGTAGCTTTTAGTTTTTTGTATTTGTGCACTTATCTGCATAGTGACCTTTTTCGTCACATCTATAACATATAATTCTTTCAGCTTCCTTACTATAGCGATCTCCCCTGTATCGTTCTGGTGTTTTTTCTCGACTATGTTCTCTGCTGTATTGATGTCTGTTGCTGTAATTGTACTCTCTAGAATTGTCTCGATCTCTGGAATGTGATCTGTTTCTGTAACCTCTACCGTTGTTTGTATTTATATTAGGATCTCTATCACGTGAATTATCTCTGTGTTCATAATTTTTTTGAACGTATCTATAACTTGGTTTCCTTTCATAATCTTGATTTGTGTTAGTCTCATTTTGTATATTATTATAGTAGTGTCTCTCTCTAGAAAGTGATCTGTCTCTACCATATTGTCTATTTCTGCTGGATTCTCTACTTCTGTAGTTAACTCTTTCTGGGTATGGACTCTTATCTCTGTATTCACGTCGTTGTCCCCGATAGTTTGTTTCTGTTCTATAACTTCTTCCCCTGTCTTCATTATAATTATAATTGTTATTATTATATCGATTATTTATTTCTTCATCGTCGAAATTTACCGATTTATTTTTCCTTCCTGTAATGTTGATTTGTTGAATATTTTCCCTTAGCTGGTTTATCTCTCTCTTGTATTCTCTATCTCTCTCTATTAACTGTCTTTTTAGTTCATCAATTTCTTTTCCCTTTTCTCTTGTTTTTTGATTTAGTTGAGATACATGTTCATTAAGAATTTCAGTATAATCACTTAATTCTGTTCCTCGATTATTGATTCGAAGTTGCATCAGTTCAAATTTCTTTAGATTTTTTTTTAATGCTTTTAAATTACTATTGTCATGTAATGAAATCGCATGTAAGACTGTTTCTTTTAATCCTTTTAAAATATATGTGCAAATTTCGTCTTCATTCATATTTTTATTTAATTGTCTACATATATTTTCTATTTCGGTTACAAAACTCATTATAGACTCTGTATCTCCTTGTCGTCTAGTTTCTAATCTAGCTTTTAAAATTGTATCGTACCCAATTGGTTGAAATTCGTCGAGAAACTCCTGTTTCAAATTATTCCATGTCCAATTATTATGTTTGTCCTCCAAATTCTCCAAAAATGTACTAGCTGTACCTTTTACGAAGGCTGATAAAAATCTTACTTTATCCTCGTCCTTCCAACCATTTACATCTGCTGCTTTTTCATATTGCTTAAAATATTTTCTCACATCCTCATTACCTGAGAAATGGTCTGGTCTGATCATTAGGATTTTATCGTTCATTTTTTGTGTTGTTTTATTCAATGAAATAGAATGAATATCGGAATTTAAGTTATTGTTTGTTTGTTTATTTGTTATTATTATTGTACTCTTGTCATCGAATATTGTTGTTTCATTAGAATTAAAATTGTTTGTAGATTTATTTAAATTTATTAGCTGTCCCTCCTTATTTTCACTATTTTCTGTTTGATTGAAAATTAATTTTTCATATATATTATTAGAAGTATTATCGGTGTTAAGATCTTTAAATATATTTTGATAAGTCTCAGGTTTTTCTTTTTGTAAATTTTGATAAGTTGTATTTGCGTTTTCTAATATACTTTCAGTTTTATTTAAAAATGAACTTGTACTGGTATTTAGGTTATCATATAACCTTAAGTTATCTTTTGTTATATCCGAAAAACTGCCTGGAATTGATTTATTGTCTTTACTTATTATGTCAGGGCTTGAATCGCTAGATTCGGATATTTCTGCTGCTCTTTCTAATTGCTTAAAATCGATTTTATTAGCCCCTGCCTCAATTAAAATTAAATTACGTTCCTCTTCACTTAAGGTATTATCTATGTCGTTCAATGTTATAGTGCCTTTCAAATATCTACTAAGCCTAGCTCTCAATTCATTAGTGTTACCAGTTGACTTTAATTTTTTATTGATACAATATTGTATTAGAAATGGTTTCTTTTTTGTATATATTTCTGTTGCTATATTAATTGTAATTGAAAGATCGGATTTGGTGTTTTTTAAATCATTCATCTAAAGGTATGAAAATAATTATATATATATAATATGTACTAACCTTGCTGCGTTGTCTGAAAACATGTACTGTAGATCCAGACGAAATTGTGTATAATCACTCCACACACAAATGCTGGATTGAGAGAAAGAAAAGGAAATCGGTTTCGTATATTATATCGCATACGCACAATTGGAGAAATCCCCCAAAAAAAAAATTCGCGTGTACTTACTACACACATACACACACTCTCGGTCTCTCGAAAAATTGTGTATCTATAACACACACACACACACACAACTGAAAAAATTCACGTGTACTCAACGCACACAACTGTAGAAATCTAAAAAAAAATTTCGCGTGTACTTAATACTCAACACACACACTGATCTCTCGAAAAATCGTGTATAATCAAAACACACACACACACACACACACACACACACACACACACACACACACACACACACACACAAGAAAGCCGTAGATTAACGAGCCACGAGTTGGGCGCCACTTTGTCGTATACGCCGATTACTCGAACGTATACCAAAATAAAGTTAAACACAAAATAACGCAAATGAAGAACTTTATTTAAACACGACGTCCGGTGGTGCTCGAGTCACACGATCACCATCACTGACTGCCTTTGCTGTCTTAGCCATCTCACTTATATGTTACACTTACAATCGAATTACTTATCGATTGTTCTACATTTTTCTATTACTACGTTAAATTTACAATTATAGATACTATGATTATTGTGTAATTGTTATTTTAACCCGATTAGTAAATTATTAAACAAATTTATTTACATTCCTTATTATTATATCTTGCTTACTATGCTAACTGTAATATAAAGTTTACTGGCACCGAATTGCACAATTGTTATTTTAACCTATTTCTGTGAATAATTAACTATTGCTTAACTTATTGAATTTTACTATTTTACTTATTATCTATAGTTTTTCTTAACTTATTTCTTACGTACTAACATCTCTTATAAAATATTCATACATATAATACAACAAATTAAACATTTGTTATTTGTAGTGGATTTATATATAGGTACATAACGGTTTGAATAATGATTTAAATACTTTAATATACATTACCTACACCATTCCATTTGCACCTCATTCTGATTTTAATAAACTTTACAATTTAATTATATTTTCCATTTGGATTCAGTTTTAAATGTTTTAATTTTACCTAATTCCCTGTGTGAAGCAATATTTTTATATTTATTTTTTAATTTTATTAGTTTTTACTTTTTTGCTTAGTATTGTTAATTTAATATGGGTAATAATGTCATCCGTAAGGACAGGGAAATTTGTTGTCAAGTTTCTTAGAATTCACTATCGTTCGATAATTATTATGCATATCATCATCATTAGTTATATACTAAATATTCGTACAGCTCAATCGATTAATACAATTATAACGAGAATGTAGAATGGTGTGTCGAGATTTTAACGATCGAAACACGTAGATTGCAATCAAAGGTCAAAGTTATCTTCATACTCGTAATTTTATTTGAGAGTTCACTTGGCATTCGGTTGCTTAAATTATAAAAAACACACACATTATCTTCTTGATATCTAATATCTATACCAAGGTGGTAAAATTACCATTGTTATTAATTATTATCATAAATTTAATTGGGAAAACGCATTTTTAAAGGTCAGTATTAATATTTTTATACCATAATATCTATTTTACCTACTACTTCTAAAATTCTAATTCTAGTAATCAGATGATTTGACTTGATCTTTGTTAATAACAGAAATCGTTGCACCTGAATCTTTATTTATGAATTGTTATTTATTTGTATGCTCTATTATTTCAAGTCATAGGTATTTCATTATAATTTTTAATACAACTATAAATCCCTTTGTCTATTAGAGTTAACAATTTCATTAATATCAGTTCTGGCCTAACGTTTACCTCACTATTTATGCGGTTTTTTTTTTTTATTAGTACTTGACGAATCATCATATTCATTTTATTAAGTTATATTTGTGTTTTAGTTGATTGGGATTCATATTGTTATCTGATTTAAGATGTCGATTTACTCGATTTTATTATATTTTTTATTTTACTCCGAATTATTGTTATAATTTTGATACAAGGATTATTATCTAAATGAATTTTTATTTCCATTGCGATAATCTGCAAAATATTTATTAGTGTTTGGTTGAATGATTGAATAAAGTTATTATTATTCCTAAAACTATATTACGATTTTGGTTATACATACATTTTTACTATTTGAATTATATCAGGTTATGAGTATTATGAGCAGGGCTAGGATTTATATGCAATGAAAAATTGTAATTTGAAAAATATATATTTTATTTACCAAAGTATGCAAAAATACGCATTTTAATTTTTAAAATATTCGCACAAAATACCTATAGTTACAAAAAATATATATTCATGATTAGCTGATTGTTTTGGTATAATATAATTGAGATTAAAAATGAAAAATTATTTATTTATTTTTCACACACATTAATTATTATTTAAGTAACACAATTTATAATTTACATTCAATAGTAGAAATTCGTGTGTTGAATGCAACGACTGCATATTTTTTTAAATTGTTGAATATAAATGAATGACGAGTAGTATACTGACAGGTATTGTATCAAAGGATTTAATGATTTATAAAAATAAGATCAGTTTAATTATTATTAGCTTAAATACAATAAATACGATCATACTAAATATGTAAAAAAAATATGAATTAAGCTCAATATATTATGCAAAAACATGATGCATAATAAAAATAGTACCATTTTCCCCACAATAATTATTAATCATGTTAAATAAAATAACAGTATAATTGTAATCCTATTTTTAACGCTTTCTACACAGTTTGCTCTTTTGATAGACGGCAGAGAAGTGAATTTTATGAATGTTAAATTCCATTCACATTCATTAATGCAGCTGGGTTATAAAAATTGGGTAATAATATTTTTTCAAATTAGGAGTTTCTAATATGTTATCGATTTTTTTCAAATCCTTCATATTTAGATTTATTTTATTTACGTGCTCTTTGTTATCACCTGCAAGTTGTTATACTCGTTTAATGTGTTTTTTAGTACTTATATTTGTCTACAATAAATGTTTATATTTCCATAAAGATGCCTTTACATATATTTATGATTTATCATTAATACACACTATTAAAATGTACAAAATTAATTCAAATAATTAAGTATAAATGCTCTCAATTGTTCTCTTAAATAGCACAAAATACGTTATGGTAATATTAAAAAAAAAATAATCATGTAATTCATATTTATTTTAAATATGAATAAAAGTATTGAAGGTATGTATTTAGATATTTCATAAATAATAAATAAATAAAATAAAATAGTGTATAAATATAATTCTTTATTCACTTTAACTTTGACAATTGGTGTAAATTAAATATTATAATTACTGTTTAGGAAATAAAATAATATACTCATAATTCTTATACTTATTATCTACTAGACTTATAAAAATATAAAGCAGAACTAGAAAAAGTTGGAAATTACTCTAAACTAAACTGGAAAATTATTAAAAATGTGAAAAATCGTTCTAAAACTAATTCACTTATTCAAACTATTAATAACAAATTTGGTGAAAAACTGCACACTTCAGATAGATCAAAATAAATATCAAACTGCTTTAAAGAGTATTTTACAAATGCAGCATGATATGAATGTACTACCAGAAAAAAATTATTTTATAAAGCTTCAGTACTTTATATAATTACGAATAACCTAACTTTTAAAACTGAAAGTGGACATAATACTCAACAATTAATATCTAATATCAAAATAGTTACCATACACAAAAAATTAACACAATCCACATATTTACTTATATATCGGTCCAAAAATTTCCAATATATTACCGTTATAAATTAAAGATAGCAACTATTTTAAGATTCTTAAAAAAAATTACACTTTGGCTACTACAAAAACAAAATATAGACTAATAAGTCATAATAAATGTATAGGATTACCTCAAGGATTACGGTATCGTATTATTACTATTATCAATTGTCATTATTATTATTTATTTATTTTCGCTAAATTGAAATATTGTATTATTTAATTAAACAATTTTTGACACTATATTATATAATAATATTACACAATACCTATAAGCAAAGAAAAAATATGTATTTATTTATGTAGATATTTTAGTCATGTGAGAAATGATAATTGCAAATTGTAATTATTTAATTTTATATTAACTACCTATTTGATGAATTTACGAGTAGGTGTATTTCAAATTGTGAACTCATGGGCACCCACACAAACTTGTTCAGTAGAGCCCATTATCTTCTTGAAGAATAATCTATTTACCTATAGATTGTTGATCCTTGTAGCGCGTGTGGGAAATGCCACTATAGTGATTACTCTGTCTAACAGAATAATGCATGATAACTAATAATAATACTTATTGTGTTATTATTTTAAATCATGATTATTTCCTATTGGTACTTCTTACGAGTATTGTATTTCTGTTGTGTACTAATTGTTAGATGTTCTATCAAACGACAAGAGTACGCATAGCTCATAAACATGACACATCAACATTTAAATATATGCGGGCTTTACGAATTTTTTTATTTGTATTATTTCACAATGAATGAAAAAAAAAATACATGAGTGGATATCAAAAAAGGAAACTAAAAGAAAAAAATGAATTGACTGCTGCATTGCCAAAGATTATTGGATATTTTAATAGTTATAATTGCAATTTATTACCAAGTAAGTTATAATTTAAATTTTTAAGCAAGATCTATAATATAATATCAATAATATTAATTATATATGTATAATATAGTTACTATATATTATACATATATAATATTATATATATATAAGTGTATTATTCATTGTTTAAACAATTTTCAGTTAATAATGATAAAATTGATTCAACTGCAAATGAGGCAGAGTTACAAATACCTGAAAAATGTGATCCTACTCCTGAAAGTGTTGAATTGAATGATTATAATGTAAATTTATCTTCATATATTGATCCATATTACTGGCCAAGTGAAGTTTATTATAAATTTCTACAATTTTGTGTAGATAAAGGACCAGAATCCTTCCAAAATAAAAATAATAATTTTAACCAATCTGCCCGTTGTGATAGTAAATTATAATGTAATCTCATTATACAAATAATACCTATTTAAATACTGTTCAAACAGAAAATATAATTAATTTACAGATAAAAAGTACACAAGACATTTAGCCAATAGAATGTTTGTATGAATACTGTCTAATGGTGAAAAATGTCATCGGCAATGAATGTTATATTCTCTCAGTCAAGGAAGTATTTTCTGTTTCGTGAGCAATTTGTTAAGTAGTTGTAGTTGATCAAAAGACAATCCATTTGTCTGCAGTAGATTTGATGAGTGGAAAAAAAATGAAAGAATCACTCAACACGAAAATAGTTTAGATCACAAAAATGCTACTACAAAATGGTTATTAAAAGTAAATTCAACTATTTTAATTAATAAAAAAATGCTAAGACGATTCTCTGTGGAAACTGAATATTGGCAAGAAGTATTTAAACGTGTAATTTCTGTAATCAAGTTTCTTGTGTCAAGAGGCTTACCATTTAGAGGCAATAAAGAAGTCTTCGGTGTAAATAATAATGGTAATTATTTGGGTATTTTAGAACTTATTTCAGAACAAGATCCTTTTATAAGAAATCATATTGAAATGCATGGTAACAAAGGTAGTGGACATCCATCATACCTTTCAAAAACTATTAACAACAAACTAATTACTTAAAGAGTGTTTGACTAAATATTGAAGACTGTAGGGGCCAGTCTTACGATGATGCTGCTAATATGAGTGACAAGTATGAAGGTTTACAAAGCTATGTGAAAAATAAAAATAATTTAGCTGTCTATATTCCATGTACTGCCCACTCATTAAATTTAGTTGATATGCATAATGTAGATTGTTGCATTGAAGCTATGCGTTGTTTTTGGATTTGTTCAAATGTTATACAATTTTTTTTAGTGGTTCTACAGATCGTTGGAAAATTTTAACAGAAAGATTAGAAAAAAATAGTAAAAATCAACTAAGCGTATTAAAGTCATTAAGTAATACACAATGGTCTAGTCACTTTGATGCTTGTTATGATTTGATAAAAAATTATAATACCATTATCAATGTTTTGGAGTTCATTTGCGATAGTAATATTGAAAATGGTGATACTTGACAAGATGCAAAAATTTTATTCAAATCTATATTAAAAAAAGAAACCGGATATTTGGCTATTTTATGGAATGATATATTAGAAAGGACCAATAAAACATCTGTTGAACTTCAAAGTAAAATGATTGATCCATTAAAAGCATTTAACCTACTTATATCTTAGAACAATTATATGGCTAGTCTAAGAAATTTGTATAACACTTATACAAACCAAACTACAAAACTAAGTTTAAAATTAAAAAACATTTTAAAACTGAAGATAATGAAAGACAAATTAAAAGAAAGTGTACAAGTGGATCTCAAAATTCAACTCAGTTAAAAGGTAGCGACAAATTTAAAGTAGAAACACATATAAATTATTATTGTTGTAGATAAGTTTATAACAGAATTAAATAAAAGGATAACCGTATATAACTATGAATCTCAGCAATTTTTATTTATCACTAACTTCAATATATAGCCAGATAATAATATTAACTTAAGCTTGGACAATTTAATTTCTATGTTAAAAGATGACATAGAACCTTCTATAAAAAATGAGTTGGTTCAATTTAGAGTATTGGGATCTCAGTAAACCACCATTTGATGCTTCAAATGTGCATAAAATATTAGAATGATTTGAAGAAACAAAAATAAAAGATATATTTCCTAATATTTTAATTGCAATTCGATTATACTTAACAATTACTGTTGCAAATTGTTCTGCTGAACGGGCATTTTCAAAGTTGGTTAATATTATCTTCTGAATATGATTTGTTATCATCAATTGATTTTCTAGAAACTATACTGACTTTTGTTCGTGACAAATCAAGAAAAAAATGTTTTAACTAAGAGTACTTAATAATGTGTATAAATAATTTGTATGAAGTATTTAATAATTATTTTGGTTGAACATAAAAATAACTTATGGACATTTTAAATGTTATTTATTATTATTTATTTTTTAAATTCATTTAAAGCCTCAACAACAACGATCATTAGCTTATATTTAAAGATTAATTAATAATTAATAAATTTATTTTAAATATTATATTATGTGTAATAATTACAATTATTGTTTTTAAATGTTTTTAATTTATAACATCTATACAATTTAAAAATATTTGAGGTTATTTATTATGCTACATTTTTGGTACCTTCATGGGACCCATTTTAACTATTTGCCCCAAGGCCCATTATTTTATAAATCCGGTTTTAGAGTCAGTCGTTAGTTAAGTCAATAAATTGTCCATTATTTGATTCCTGAAGAGGAATAATCACAATTTGTTGTTGTTGCTATTGTGGGACTTGACTGGTGGATTGAATATAATTACTAAAAACAAAAATAATTTTTTTCTATTTTAGATATTTATTTAATTTTATTACTATTTTTATTCCACTTACACATTAACTGGTTAAGGATGATTTATTTGAGCGCAGTTTTTAATCCAGACACCTGGCTTATGGTGATCTTTATTGTGATTGATTACATGACGTTCAGTAGACACGTTTTTAGGCCAAAACTCCTCATAAGTTGTTTCCGGTGGATAATATTTCTTTACATCATTGAGACTGACTACAGTGCAATAGTCCTTATCATATAAATTATCGTAGACGCCCATAACTTGGAAACAAAATTTAAGATAAGCCAAATCCCAATTTTTAAGTTCCACAGCTCCTATTAATAGGTCATCTGTTGAACCTTCAAAGTAGAAAAGTGGAAGATATTTTTGGTCCTCTTTAATATAGTATGGAATAAAATATAAACCAATTTTAATAAAACCAAATTGTATTGTCTGGTCATTAATATTTGACTGTATTTTATTATAACATGCGACTAAAAATTTCTTTAACTCTTGGGCATCTTCTAAACAGACAATGCAATCTTTTCCAGCAATGAATTTATGTATTCCAAACATACATTCACAATGCTGTAAATTGATCTTGTTTAATAATTTTGCTTCGGTATTGGTAATATTGTGACCTATCACAGATAAACATTTATAAATGTCTGGATTAAAATATTGTAAGTGTTCCCTGAGTAGGTGAGTTTCTGCCATCAACACAGATATAAACTTTAAATGTTCTCCATTAATTATTCGTGTGATATATAAAACATCGCATTCTTCAATAGTTATCCAACCAAATCTACCTATATTGCACATGTAAAATAAAAACTGTTAATAGTAAGTTTGAAAAACATGTATTTCATAATAATTTGATTACCTTTGATACTTTCCACATCAGTAACTTCTGCCATTTTAGTAGTTCAGAGGTGTTTTTATAAGTATCAACCTAAAAGTAATAATAAACATTAAATGGTAAGTATAATATTAATTATACTATTGCAATATTCAATAATATTTTTAAAGTCAATCATAATTTTATTTATTTATATTTTGTAAATATAAAACTAATCTTAAGATAACAAGTTTTCAACACTTTAAAATATTGAATACTCAGTAGAACTTCACAATTATACAATTAATAAAATAACATACTTTTTTTTCAATACGTTAATAAATCTCATACTACCTACATTATATGAAGTAATTACCTAATACCTTTTCATCTCAATTGGAGAATGATGATGATTGTCTTTTGATTTATAGGTACATAATAAGTAGTTAAAATTTCAATAAAAAAAATTGAAAAATAAATATAATGCCAACCTCAATAAAAAGTAGTATAATCTTAATAAAGTGTTAGTATTCATTGATAAAAATATTGATATTTTACTAAATGACTATTATATATAATTGTTTTATTGTATTACCTACTGTATTCTATACAAAAACTATTCAACAATAAATATAATTCAGAATTAAATATCAAACAAATAAAATTAGTTTACTTGTAAAAACTTAATGGCTAAGAACAAAAGTAGGACATAATTGTAACTGTAAATCAAATGTTTCTTGAATGATGTGGCTTATAGTAATAAAATCTTATATTTTAATTATTCATTATTTTACATAAAAACACCAATTGGCTTTTACAAGATAAAACATAATGAAGATACATAACATAACATATACATAATATTATGTATATGAGTATGTAGACAAGTATTAAAATAATATATAAGAGTGATATAACTGTAATAACAAGATTAGAATAAATAAATAGCCTAGGTACAAATTTGTCATAGAGCTTTTGAATTGTATATGTGCATTATTCTAAGGAGGGGTGCATTAACGGCAAAGTTAGACCTACATGTTGGTATGTATAAAGTCCTCTGGATCGAGTGTTGCTAAGAATCAGGATGCCGAGCATCTCTAACAAATGAATAATGTTATTGTTATAATCGTTATCAATAAAAGATATCTATATTTAATTTTATAGAACAGTGTAATAGTATACATAATAATGCACTAAAAAAGTACTAAATATACATACACTTATGTACTTAATAATAGACAAATATGTAATATTTGTATGAATATATGTATTTTGCTTAACTATACTGATTTTTGCTACGATATGATGCTAATTATTTTAATTATGATTAGGTCTATTAATGCAATTGACAGTACTCATTAAATTAATTTCAAAGTATTTATAGTTTTATAAACAGTGGTGTGGGTAAATATTTATTAATAAAAAATTAAATTTTATGTCAACTTAAGATTTTAGAATCATGATACCTTTTTTTTTCTATTTGAACCGATGACCGGGAGGGAACCGCTTTCGCATTACTACCTCCTCACAGAATCATGATACCTACTTAATTAAATTTCAAAATAAATATATTTTTTTTTTTTTATTGTAAAATTGTAAAATTTTATTAGTTATAAACTTATCACTAATCATCAAATATGCACTAAAAACTTTTAATATGTTTTTCGTAGTGTCTTGAAAATAATTTCAAGCTTACTTAGCAATAAATTGAATAGCCCAATAAAAACATGCAAATTAAGCAACTGACTATGGACTCGTGGGATTGTGTACAGTATATTATTTAAAGTATAAAAATGAAATATTACATACCTTCAAAAATTATGATTTGAATCGATTATGATATGGCATAAAGAAACATGACTATGAAGCGCGTCGACCAAAAGACGCTAGCAGAAATACGATAAAGACGAAGAAATCAAATATAAAAATGGTGGACAACAGCACGGCGACGGCTCGTTTATTTCATAACGATCTGATCGTCCGTTTCTCGATGGTACAGAGAAGCAAGTGCTGGCTTAGTGACTAGTGACGACTGAGTCGACTGACGCTATAACCTATAAGAAAACGGTTACACAGTTACTGTTACAGTACACTCATATCATAATACGATCAGTATAGCCAATCTGGTATATTTCTACTTTACGGACACATTTTTTTTGCATTTTTATTATTGAAACTTATGTAGTTAAGTCCACTGAAAACTATGGTGAAGTCAGAATTTGGCGTCGGACATAATTATAAAGTTATGGCACTCCAAAGTTAGTAGATATGATATTAAATAACTTTAAAAGATACCCTAGTGTCATCAGATCATCGTAGCCTTATCTTACCAGAGCTACGATACCATGCTGTATATCACGAGTTCGAATCTCGGGTCATATGAAAAATTTTTTTGCACTTTTTCCCATTGTGTAAATGGGACCTAATAAATAATAATGAATAAATGTCATTGCTTTATTTATTTGTAGTTTTTAGGGCTGTTCGATTATTATTATGTTGATAGTACTGTGTTATTTTCATTATTATTATTATTATTATTAATTATCAAATTATTAGAGAATAAACTTCAACCGTGAACTTATCGACTTTTGAGTTTCGATTATTTACATAGGTGTTAAATTAATTAAAAAATTCAAACACATTTATCATATTATATAAGTAGTATTGAAAGCTTGAATTTGTCATTTTATTTTATCGATGTTTATCTGCAGCAATTAGTGTAGACCTCTTAAAATGTATAATAAAATATTTATTAGTAAACTTTTTTTTGTTGATTTCTTGATATCAAATCAATTGTTTATATTTTACCACTATTAATGTACCTGTTTAAGTTATGACGATTTATAATTATTATTTATTACTGTACATAGTATATATGTTAAATACCTCGGTAATTACTTAATTTGGAGATTTTTCTCAATTATTTTTACTGTTTTTAATGTTTTGAATTATAAAAGTACCTAGTACCCTAAAATGTATTTTAACCCAATGCCTATTTGAGGTGGCGTTACATAGCAAGTCGAGGGATATTTTCGATTTGTGCGGAGCGGAGCGACGAATGCCGAAATACGCGCACTCAAATTTTATGCATTTTACATTTTACATCCCGGCGACCAGAGCCGGTAGGCGTACGGAGTAATTACTCGCCATTATTTAATACTACAAAATTGAAAAGACTGCGTCGAATTAAAAATCGTTCTGTCTAATGGCGTTACACAAAATAAATAACATATTTTTTTTTTTAAAAAAGTGCAAAAAAGAATTCGTCCTAGCAGGGTTAGAACGCTGACGACCCTAATGCTTAATTTTAATTGTAAAGTTACCACTGCACCACAGTTCGATAGGTAAAGTTTTTATGTAAAATCGATATTTAAGGATTCTAGTATAAAAAGAAAACTTCAATTAGCTATAACTTTGAAAGTAAGTTCGTGCGCTAAATTCTGATTTCACCATAATTTTTTTAGTCAAAAATATGACCAAGTTCCTCCAAAAAATAACCAAAAAAAAGGGGTGTCCCGTAAAGAAGAAATGTTCCACCAATCTTTCAAACTAATTTTATCGCGTAGATTAGAATTATGATTATACAACGACGAGCGATTATTGGATCTACTCCAGGATAATTTTCTATGTTCCAAGCCTTAAACATGCGCCAGGACAACAACAGTTTTTTATCAATGATTTCTATACCTATCAGCAGCTGTGAAGGTGACTATTCTTATGAATCTATATTTTCCGAGTAATATTTGAAATATAAAATACTATGTAGGTATTGTATACTGCAGAGTGTTAACTAAAGTTAGTAATTCTGATTTAAAATAAAATATTGGTATTCTAGTGCAGTGTTTTTTTTTTGTAATATATTATGACTCATACCAAACATTTTACTATGGTTGCATAGTATAAAAAAAGATTTAAACGAAAACTTGATTTCAACTTTATAAAAATACCTATACCTATTTATGTTTGCATAAAATATTGGTATTCTAGTGCAGTGTTTTTAGATTCTGAACGGAGTGATGAATGTATTGATTATGATTTGAATGATGTGTGTTTTTTTTTTTTTTTGTGTCTGTCGACCACATTTGGAGCAGTAAAAATGCTTCCATTTTTGACTTCAGCCCCTCTTTGAAAAGGAAATTGAATCTAATTGGTACTTTCTGAGGTCAAAAGTTAAAAATTTTCAATATTTTTTAAATGAATCGGGAAAAACCCTAAAAAAATGAGGGAAAAACAGGATTTTTTACTTAAAACTAGTTTTCGTCAAAATCGAATTTTTTATTTTGCTATTACTCAAAAACTAATCGATATAAATACTTGAAATTTTCACCAAATGTTTATATTAGCGTTATACATACACAGTTAAATTTTCAAAGAATTTTGGCTTTTTTTTGAACTATTTATAGACAATTGAAATTTTCAATTTTTCTAAGTATTTTTTTTTAAATAACGATATAAATTTTTTGGCTGACCAGAAAATCTTGAAAATTTAATACAAGGTTTCTTATAAGTTGTTCTTAAAGTGATAAAAAAAATCCGAAATCGTTAGTCACATTTTTTTTTATAAGTGCTTAAAGTTCGAATTTATACGAAATATGTCAAAATTGCGAAAATTTGCAAGTAATTTTGTGGTTGGAAAATCGTAAACATTTTTTCTTTTATAACTAAGTTTTGAAAATTTGGTACAAGGTTCTCCATAAATTTTTCTTCAAATATCTGTAAAAAAAACTCTACCGGATTCAGACAAACAATTTTTATGAGTGTTTGAAATTTAAATTTTTACAAAACCGCGTTAAATAACGGTTTAGCCTTAAACGATTTTTGATATTTGTTGTTATTCAAATAGTAAATAAATTACATACTAAATTAAATACTTAAAAATTTTACTAATTATTAAGATTGTCATTTTCTTTACGTGATTTGATTTTCAAAATATTTTGACTTTTTTTGAGCTATTTATAGACAAATGAAATTTTCAATTTTTCTGAAATTTTTTTTTGTATGTGCTGATCAGTTGCGAGTAGGTGCAATGTATGGGCTAACGATCATACTGGCTGTTGTAAATTGTAATTTTCAATTGTGGCGCTGGAACTATTATTAATTATAGTAATAACTAATGGGTGTAAACAATAAATAAGCACAGGTTTTTTTATAGGTTTATGTGTTACTTGGTTAATTACACAGTTATATTATCAAATAGGTATATAATAACTTACTCCATGCTATTTGGGAGGAAATACACGGTAAGTTTTACTGGTAACTAAAGTTTACTACTAACCCTTTCTTTCACTCTCTCTCTCTCTCTCTCTCTCTCTCTCTCTCTATATATATATATATATATATATATTAAAATTTAATATTCTTATATTATAAAATATTATGTACAGATAACTACTCCAAGGTATAAATTATTTTACAGTACAATGTTAAACTGGCCATTTTAAATCGTTATGGAAACATATGAAAGGTAATATATATATACAGGGTGATTTTTTTATCAAACAACACTCATTATTTCCAAAAGTATTCATGTTTTTGAAAATATTTTTTTACATAGTTTCTAATTGTTAAAAAAACAATGTTTTTATAAAAAAATTATATTTTTAAATATTTTTTAAGTTTTTTACATTTTTGAATGACAACATAGATTTTTAATTTCACATTCCAAAGCAGAATAATTTTCTGAGTAATTCGATACATAAAAATCGAATTTAGGGTGAGTAGTTTATGAGTTATACGTATTTAAAGTTTAGCTGCGCGGAGTGGAGTGGTACGGGGCTACCCCGCAAAATGTTTGTCCACTATACTCCGCTTGTCTAAACTTTGAATAAGTATAACTCATAAACTACTCACCCTAAATTCGATTTTTATGTATCAAAATACTTAAAAAATTATTCTGCTTTGAAATATGAAATTAAAAATCTATGTTGTCATTCAAAAAAGTAAAAAACTGAAAAAATTATAAGGATAAAAAATATTATAATTTTTTTATAAAAATGTTTTTTTAACAATTTGAAACTATGTAAAAAAATATTTTCAAAAACATGAATACTTTTGAAAATAATGAGTGTTGTTTGATAAAAGAATCACCCTTTATATATATATGTATATTATATATTATATAGTATATATATAGAGAGAGAGACCTTACTCATGCTTTGTAAGAAATTTTATAGAATAATGCTAGGGGTTGCTATATTGTTTTTTTGTTCGTTTCACATTCAACTCTGAGAATAATATAGAGACTACACATGTTAATGCTATACATATATGTATATCATATAAAGGGGACTGTATCTATTCAAAGACACGTCTTGCAGGTGTTCATATAACGATAATATATAACAATATCAAATGGTCCGTTTAACATTATACTACCAAATTATTAATATTTAATCTATACATAACATTTTATAAAAGAAAAATATTAAATATTAATATGTATAATGTATATATACGTACGTATGTATAATATATATATTATTATATTATATTATAGAGCACGACCTGTGAGCCGTAGTTTTGACTTTGGAGACCCCTGATATATAGCGTTCAAGACTCAAAGTTAGAAGATTTACAAAATATTAAAATATTCAACATTTTTATTGAGTTTACAATAATATATTTATATATATTTATATATGTATAATATTCTTTTATTAGGTATATAATGTATTTTACTTATACGGTTATATACCTATGTGCTGCAAGGTATTAACAATTTTGGCGTACAAAGATTAAATATGAAATCGTTATAGAAACTGAGATCGGAATTGTAATCTCTGCGAACTGCAAAGGGTGTCTACGTATACATATATATATATATATATATATATTAATACCTATTTAATATTCTTATACCAAATAAACTTATCATATATACGTAATAATATAATACGGAAAAATTAAATTTTAAAACTTATGGTAATACTTATAACTTATAAGTGTGTGAGATCAATATTGAGTGTTTCATTAGCAAAATAATAAATAAAATTATTTTATTCACTGCTATTATATAATACAATAAGGTTAAATAATTTTTTAAACCTCAAATAAACTTATCATGCATTAAGTAATATTATAGTAAAGAGGAATTAAACTTTAAAACTAATGTAATAGTTTGAAGTGTGTAGTCATATTGATTAGTAATCAATACGAAAAGTGTTTATGCATTGTATATAACAATGGTATATTACACAACTACCCTTGAATACGTGTACGAGTTAATGCACTCGTTAGTAATTTTTCAAAAATAAAAATAAAAATTCACAGATTTTTATTCTGTTTGTTCAAAAAATTTGAAAAATTTAAAATAGACAAGTTTTTAATAGGATAATAATTAATTAATAAGGTTCTTCACACGAATAGCTCTTACTCTAATCAAACAATTGAAACATTTAATAAACTCAATTAGTTGTGTAAATATTAATTGAAGTTAAAATTTTGGCAAAATTTAATATTTAAACGAAGAATAAAAATGTTAGTTTTTTAAAAATCGTCGTGAATCAATAAATTTTGTATTTAAAAATTACCACTTTTACCTACCCATTCATCGTTTTCAAAACATTAAGCTTTGAATTCCTACTTTGGCCAATGGCGAAAAATATTAAAATATCAAACGTGTGGATCGAACTTCGATTTGTATATATTTTTTAAAGTTTTTAGTATTTAATATTATATGATTAAAATATTAAATGCTACAAGGATATAGCCAAATTTACCCAACACTGTTTGAAATCGACTGTGGTCGACGATGTAGACTTATTTAAGACGTACATATTATACACAATATATTATACCATGGACGGCTAACCCTCGGCTGTAAATACAATTGTTAATATTTTAAATGTATTGAATGTATTGAATATGATCTTAAATACAGTGCTAAAAACATTATATAATTTAATGTACATGCCACATGGTACAATGTTTGATTTTCTATACCCATTCTATATTATATAGGTATATATATATATATATATATGACACACATGTGTATTTGGCTTCTCTTTCTACCCTGGAATGTTGACCGAGCAAGGTGAAATGCGTTTTAGTACCGAGATTGTTGTTCCATAATACGAGTATTCATCGAAAAACGTTGTCCGATGTCTATATATATATGTATATGTATATAAACCAGTTGGCAGCTGCTTCGAGACCGGCATACACACACACACACACACACACACACACACACACACACATATATATATATGCCGGTCACGACGCAGCTGCTACGGCCTACGACGCAGCTACTAATTGGTTTATGTCGACGTATTGTTATGCGTGTATAATACAAGGGGAGTAGTTTACTCCGGGTTATCCTTGTACTACTCTCTTCATTTAAACTTAAAATACTTATAAATCATAAACCATTCGTCCAAAATTTGATTTTTAAGTATATAAGTAGGTTAAAAATATAAAAATAATAAAAATATTTTTTATAAGGAAAATGTTGTTTTGTTTTTAATTCTTATGGGGAGAGGATTTTGGTATCGTATCATCACATTAAATTTTTTTAAAAACATCACATTTGTGTATTTATTTTACACATCTACTATAATATAGTAAATTTTATAGAAATAATACAAAAAACCCGAATCCCCTATACTAGCTGTACTTACATATCCTATAGCTAATATAATATTACATTAATAATAAATACTATATTGTACAAGTATATTACCAAATATTATTTTAGATAATACAGGACAGTGATACATAAAAACTGGCGAATTATTTTTTAACATTGGCCCTCCCCGAGATGTTAAAGTAGTTGCCTATTTTACTCCTTGAAATGTTCATGAAAACAAAATAATATATTAATTTATAATACCATATAAAATATACAATCCTAGTAGTGTATAGTTTAAGTGCATAAAAGTTAAAACAAATAAATAATAATAATTTATGATTTTTAATCAAAATTGTAGGTACTCAAACATGAACTACTTTTTTCAATTTTTTATTTATTGAATATTTATACTGGTTGAATAAATCATTGCATTTCTCTTTACATAGCAATTAATACTTACGTTTAAAAAATTATCTAAAAAGTGTGTATTGCAATCTATGCATATACTTAGTGAGTACCTTTTACAGACATGGCCTATTATTAGTTTAAGATCCTTTTTTAAATTACATTTTTTCTTTTTTGAAGGTTTTCAATATTTGCATGAAAGAGTGCAGAAACATGGTTAGTAAACTCCAATGTTTTGGCATGAGAATAAAGCAAACTACAGCCTTCATATTCTTTTATACCAATGTACGTATTATCAAGATCAAATTTTGTATAAGTATCCTTATTTTTTGTGACCAGTTTTTCAATACACGGTTTATGATCCAGTTGACTACAAACCCAACCTGTTACATAGGCCACACTATTTGCAGTTTTATCTTTCATTAAAATATACTCAATATTCATTGAACTATAATAATCATCAATATTATCTATTTCTTTTGATTCATTATATGATCTCTCTAGTGTAATAATTGAAGTTTTTATGTCTTTTGTTAAAGCCAAAAATTCAGAAGCATCTTTTTCGCAGTTGGCATTATTTGAAGGACTAATAAGCATATTATACAATATATTCATATGTATTGCTGTTTGAATTTTCAATGCATCAGGTGTTAAGTTGTTACCTCCTTTAGCTCTTAAAACTGAAAATAGAGATTTAATATAATCTCGAGTCAAGTGTCTCATTAATAATTATTCAATATCATATTTTTCATTTAATTCTTTTAAACAACATTTGTACAAAAATAATATTTTCTTGCTACCCTATTATATAAGATGGTAAACTTCCTCTTTTATTGTTTATTTTCAACTCTGATAAAAATTTTAAAGCTTCTTTGAAAAAATCCTAATGTAAAGAGTTTTTAGTAAGTGGTCTTTTAAGAATAATTGGCTCATTTAATTTTATGCTATTAAAAACATCAAACAAGTCATTAAACAATTTAATGAATTTGGCAGTTTTTGACAATTTTAGCGTACCTATTTTAATGGAATAATATTGTACTTTGGTAAGAGTAGGAGTATAATATAAATATAACGATACACCACACAATCGTTACATTGTTATGAGGACGTCGTACCCGTATGTATTGTCTCCGTCTTTCATACGTACAACATGGCAAATTTTCGTTCACCAGTGTGCTTTTAGTTTTGATATTACAATTAACAGTGAATTATACAATTTCTAATAATTATAATATTAAAGGTAAAAGTATTATCTAGAACCTCACGTAGACTTATTGCTATTATTATTTTTAAGTAAATAATGATAATTTTAATATGTACAGTACTACAGTTTCAAAAGGTCATAATTCACTGTGATATCAAAACTAACAACACACTATTTAAACTGGTGAACGAAAATTTGCCATGTCTTACGTGTGTAAGACGGAGACAAGTAGACAACATATGCAGGCACTCCGTCATCTAAAGGCTGTTGAAAGCGGACCGTTTTCAAGGGGTTGAATAAAGGCAATATTCTATAATTTTTGTGATATGCTGTGTGAGTTCCCCGAACGCGTAATTATTACGTTTTATCAGTAAAATAATTTACTAATAATTTTATGACCGCCACGGCGCATATAGGTAGGTAGTATTGACAAAACAGATAATGCAACAGTATAATATTATACTGTTATAGTTTATAATTAATTTATTCATACACATAACTATCGATTTATTATATAATTTTTTTTTTTTTTGAATGGTTTTATTCGTTAGGTTTATAAGCTTATAAAATTAATTAGGTGTTTTATTGAGTTCATTTTAAAAACTTAAATATTGTGCTAACGTATTGTAAAAGTATAAAATAAAACATTTATACATTTAATTGATAAATAAATACGTAGATCTTATTAATTATTAGTATGAAAACAACGGCTAGTATTGCAGGTTAGCCACCATGTTTAGTAAACGGCGTGGCAACTTATGATATAAGTACCTATTATTATAAAACACTATGTGGTTTACCCTTCTATCAAAATTATAAAAAAAAAATTTTCAACAAATATTTTTCTAGGTATCGCAATATTAAAACTAATATTTTTTCTCATAAACATATAAATCTGGTCCTTACTTATAATAAATAAGTATTTTTTATATTTATTCTATAAGTATTGAATTTTAGATTTAGAACATAAAATTCAGTTTTAGTGTGGCTCATACAAAATGTGTACAGCATTCTAGACAGTAGACACTGTCATTTTGTAGTTTAGTAATTAGTTTGATTGTTTTGCGTGTATCTGGTTTCTTGGTCTTTGTTAAGGTAGAATAGAGTCAACGTTTGTCAAAACGCTTCCTGTAGCACCAGAAAGTTAAGCTATGCTAAACATTTTTCATAGTTTCATATGCGTCATAAATTATTAATATTATTATTTATTATTTTGCTTATTAATAATAATATAGGTCATAATTTTACCTACTTTGTTTTTACTTTATTTATTCGATACTATCGATTTGCGTTTGCCGTTAAGTTAACTGAGAAGTGTGTTCAGATAAAGGATTCTTTAGGTTTAATCTTTTATAATATATTAATTCTTTGAGTTGTGTTGACCTATAATTACATAATTGTTGAACTGTGGTGTTTATAAAATGTTAGTGATTTTGCACTCCTGAGAAAGTGTACGGGACAGCTGAAGGACCACTACCTGTAATTCTGAGAACAATGTTTGGCTCCTATAAATGTGTTAGTTGGCAAATGGACATGTATGCCCAGTTTATGGCGGATATGCAACCTAATACACCGCACATCGACGACTCAGAAGAATAGTACTTTTGTACAACAAGGGATACAGCTAAGATAGTATAAGTTAGGAGTGTTAGGACGGTTAAGTTATGGATACTTAAGACCCTGTAGTAGATCCGGTCTGGTACAATGACCATAATGTAAAAAAACAATAAATGAAGCTATACTTAAAACTAGTTTAAAATAAGGTAGATGAATAGTTTTCTGGTTAGTGACGCAACTGCACGACCTTGGTGGCCGGTGGCTTCTCACATAACTCACAATGGGCGTTGGTAAACTTACGCGGAACGTGGGTAACTAGATGCGATGTTGATTTCGACGTTATCTGATAACGGTTATAACTCGAACGTAATAACCAACGACAATCAATAGTTGACACTATGTCGGTGGGTGATGACTGATGTGCTAGTATTGAATGAGGTTTATGAACGGCGAATGCAAAATATATCATTTATATATTGGTAAGCAGAAAAGAAATAAAGAAAAAACTTGCTCATTTTGGATGATGCATTCTGTATATTTTTTACATTAGTTGATCATCAGGCTTTCTGCGGCTATAATTGTCAAATAATTTGTGCGATACAAAATTTTTGTCGAGGTTTAACAGCAACGCTCGAATGATTTTGGATATGCAATCCTTTCGATACCCAACGACGACGCAATGGGATAAGACTCAGCATTATTAAGTCGAATCAGTCTAGTTCAATGACCATAAGGTGCAAACAATAAGATTAGGGAAATCTTAAGATTAACTTAATCTAATTAAAAATGAGGCATGTGAGTCTGAGCACTCTTGAAGATCTGGGCCACCACACACCACATACGAGCTACGGGTGTCGAACTTGCGCAATGACAAATACGGTTACCATTTTCAATATACTATAGGCTATACCTAACCTAACCATAAAGCCATGCCAAAAACTCAATAATATAATACATACTTACGCAGAAGAATGTGGTAATGATAATTGATTGACATCACACCAAATAATGATCTTAATAATAATAAATTAATATATACGTGATTGTATTTATATTTTATAGTATTTGCGTGGCTATAATAGCATACATCAAGTATATGAACAACAAATTGACTTGTGCCTTAATGACAAAAAACATTCCTCAAAAAGAACGAAAGAACTTTCGAGGACAAAAGTCGTGATGTTCATCAAATAAATTGGGATTGACTGAAGTCTGAATAATATCAAAGATAAGAGATTTACCTAGGTCAAATTCATTTTAAAATTCAGGCTCATTTGAGATAAACGATAAATTAGTAATTTTTAAATCTTATTATTAATTTAATGGAAGAATATAATATATAGTAGACACCTATTTCATATCTACTTGTACCAATATGAATTCTTAGTCATTTTTATAATGATTATGAAAAAAAGAAAGGATTGTCAACATTTATTATATTATTCAATAGTTTAATAGTCAGTCGTACACTTGTACACTATATTATACAACTTCTAATCCCCAAATAAATTTGCACTATAATATAGTTTTAAATACAACAATAAAATATAATAATTATATTTTGTTATAATATATTATTTTATTTTAATTTAATTTCACGAATAAACATAAATTTAATATAGCAGTTTACTATGAAATTATGATGACTAAAAAGCAAGCTTGTGAAGGAGATACTATGAAGAGTTCTATACCTACATAAATCGAATAATATTTAAACTAGTTTAAACACAAAAATTTCTTAATATAGGTATACAATCAATAACAAAAAAAATTTCTAATAATAAGCATAATTATAAGAAATTATAACAAAACAATATTACATTAAAATTTAAGTTTTTTACTAGGTAACACATGTTTTATAACTATTAAATTTTTGTTGATTGTTAATACCAAATTTATCAAATTATTTATAACACATGCCAATAGTAATGTTAAAAGAATCTCATTACAAATCCTGTATTACATTAGTTTAATTTAAAATTTTAAAATAATTATTTTTACTTTGAAGGTTATGATAATTTCGAAAAAAAAATGTATTACAATTCAGATGACAAAAATGTATGGTATACCTAGGTACTTAAATTGTTGAAAAATTAAATAACTTAACAATTTAAGCATTCATTAATATTAAACATATTAATTTTTGAACTTGAAAAAGGAATACAAACTTTAAAGTGTGTTTTAAAAATGTGTTATGTTATTATAATATTAAATTATATTGTTTTAAAAGTTAATTTAAGTGTATTTATACTATAGAGTCGAACCAAATTATAGTAAGTTAATTTACCACTAAAATTAAGCGCTTACCAGTTACCGTGCTTACAAGAGTATTTTTCATGAAGGACATATTATATACCTACCTATCTACATGGCTACATTTGTATTTTATGATAAACCAGACTACCAGTCATATTAGCACGTACAATAGTAGAACATTTTTCTGTACATTGTAATGTAATATTTCAGTCAGTACATATTTATATACTTATAAGTTACAATACAGTTAATTATATACTATCTTTTTGTATATTTTATACTATCGATTTATTTGTATTTAGGCTTTTTTAGATTCTGAACGAAGTGATGAATCTATTGATTTTACAATGATGTGTGTGTGTTTTTTTTTTTGTTTTTGTGTCTGTGTACAGCATAACTAGTCAAAATAATGCTTCAATTTCAAACTTCGGGAGTGGTTTCCGATGGCAAAGTGAATATTCTTGGTACATTATAGATGTCAAAAGTAAACATTTTCCGACAGTTTTCTAGAAAAACAAAAAAAAAGTGATGGAAAAACGGGAATTTTTACGTAACATCAGTTTTCGACTAAATCGATTTTCTTATATGGTTGTAATTCAAAAACTAATCACTGTAAATACTTGAAATTTTCACCAAATGTATATGTTAGTGTTATATATATACAGTTGAACTTTAAAAAAAATGTTGACTTTTTTTGAGTAATTTATAGACCACTGAAATTTTCGATTTTTATGAGAATTTATTTTTGAAGTGTCGATAAAAAAATGTTGAATGGCTAAAAACACTTGAAAATTTAATACAAGGTTTCTTTTGAGTTGTTCTTATTGTAGCTAAAAAAAATTAAAAATCGTTAGTCACAATTTTTTTTTATAAGCGTACGTTTATAAGTTCAAACTTGTACGAAATATGTCAAAATCGCGAAAGTTTACATGTAATTTTGAAGTTAAAAATCATAAAATTTTTTGTGTTTATAACTAAGGATTGAAAATACAACACCAAGTTTTCCATAAGTTTTCTTTTAAGTAGCTATAGAGAAAACTCGAAGCATCATTATAGGAAAAAATTTATGTGCGTTTGAATTTTAAAATTTTACGAAACAGCGTAACAATAACGATTTATCCTTAAACGATTTTAATTATTTGTTATTATTCAAAAAGTATAAGTCATAGATACTTGAAAATTTCACCAGTTATTAAAATTGACATTTTTTTTATATTATTTAATTTTCAAAATATTTTGAGTTTTTTTGAGCTATTAATAGACAACTGAAATTTTCAATTTTTCTGAAAAATTTTTTTTGAAGTGTCGATAAAATTTTTTTAGCCTAATCAAAATATTTGAAAATTGAATACAAAGTTTCTTATAAGTTATTCTTATAGTGATTAAAAAATTATAAGAATACCATAGGCACAGTTTTTTTTATTAGCATTTGAAATTCAAATATTGACAAAAATTCGTCAAAGCCATGAATATTTGCAAATTATTTTGTAGGTATAATTCATAAACATTTTTGTAAAAGCAGCTAAAAGTTGAAAATTCAATAAGAGATT
Source organism: Aphis gossypii (assembly GCF_020184175.1). NCBI lineage: Eukaryota > Metazoa > Arthropoda > Insecta > Hemiptera > Aphididae > Aphis > Aphis gossypii. The sequence goes on from NC_065533.1 coordinate 62,167,563, forward strand.
TTCCATAAGTTTAGCTTATAATAATTATTAATTATAAAATAACTTAAATTCTGGTGTATTCAGGCCATTGAAACATAAACCACCTTTTTCACCAACCATTCGAAAGGATATCCTAGGCTGACAAATCATCACCGTTCAGAATCGTTTTTCGAATACAATGATACCTATCATCGGATTCAAATTTAATACTCCTATAATACATAATAATGATCCATACGGCACCTAATGTACAGCAGAGCGGTACCCACTTACCCGCTTTTTTTTTTTAATTATAATACTAATTTATCAATTATATCAAATAATTGATTTATTCAATATAATTTTATTTGAGATACTATATTTTTTTAAATAATTTTTTTTTCTATTCTGAACATCATCACTACAATATAAAACAGTAATGTATGAAATTGTAATTATTGTAATCATTTTATATATTATAGTTAATAATTAATTAGTTTTCCTAATATTAGCCACTGGGTAATAATTGTTTGTATACAACTTTACAGCTATTGGTTTTAATTTTTTTTTTTTTTGCACTACCTACTAATAGTTAGGGAGTCAAGTTAAACTATTCTATTTTCCAATCACATAAAATATTATTAATTAAAGCGGCTCTAGGTTTAATAATTATAATAATAAATATAATATAATAATACATAAATAATATATTATTATATTGTAATTTTTTTTCACATACACAATTATAGTGGACGTTTGACCCACATATAGATATAAATATAAATATATAATCTATATCAACTATCATTATTCCAAAAACCTCCTCCAACTTGATACTTGACAATTGTATTATTATGCACTGTTCATACAATAGATTAGGGGTCACAAAACCACAGCCCGCGGCCCTCACAGGACGGTAAATATACAAGTAGATATATACAATGTATTATATAAATATTATAATATAATTATTAATTAAGCTCAATAGGCATAACAATAAAATAAAAATAATTTATAATTAAGTATGTTGTAAATTTAAATACAAATAAATATACCTACTTCTAATTTTTTTTGACATTATCTATGATATTGACTTAAATTTGTTTAATTTTTTTAAATAATCATAATTAAAGAAAAGATTTTCAGATTTTCAGAAATTTAAAGTTTGGTTATTATGTATTCTAAAAAAAAAAAAATCTTAAAATGTTTTCTTAATAATCTTTTAGCTGCTAAAATATGTATATTTTTTACTTCAAATAGGTAGTTTAAAAATCTTTACATAAGTTACACTAAGAAAAAATTGAATAATTATTATGAAACTTTGCATTTATAATATTTACATTTTTCCTTAAGCTAAATAGTTAAGTTATATTATTTTACTTGTAATATAGTATTGTCAGCTAATATAGTAAAATAAAATAGTTGAATTAAATATTTTATTTTTACTATTAATTGATTAATATTTATATAAGAAGTTAATTATATTTTAATAATGAATTCAATTATATAAGTTAAAAAAAAAATTTAGAAAGTTTGACTAGGTAAAATAGTACCTTAATGTAATTCAAATATTTTATTGGATTTTCTTTTTGAGTATCTATGAATAAGGTACCAGGTAGATACCAGTACCTAGGCATTAGTTTTAATATAAGCTTTGTGACAGCTCGACTCGATTTGTTCCCTGTCGAGAGTCATGTGGCCGCCTCGAATAGGATTGTACGGTCGCCAACCACGGACCGAGGCCCGACAGCCGGAGTGCCGTGTGTTTTTGTTTTGTTTTGTTACATATGATGACAAACATTGTAGCGACATTTGGACAGTGATATAGGTACATATAGTCGATAATATGATGAAAACACCAATTTGCGAGAGATAAAAGATTTTAAATTTATTTGCGTATTGCGTAAAACGTAAGTTGGTGCCGAGAAAGCCACCTGGCACAAAACTCGGTCAGAACATAAATAATGAATATGTAATAATGATAATTCATTATATTTTAAATAATCATAAATTAATAGTTATAAAAACATGCAAGGTACCGGCCATGGTATATTATTATTATGTATAAAAAATGACCATTAACATTACCAGATACCAAATACGGTGTGTAAGGATGTGTCGCCCCTCGGCGCACCAGCAAAACGGCTTCTACTTGCAGTAGCTCATCTTTTGAAGGCAGGAAAAAATGGAGTGCCGTACCTTTGCGTTGTCGGCCCATACCATGATATGTGGTTGGCATGAACAGACGATAGGCGACAGAGGGAGTCACATACGTGCGGATAATTAATTATAATAATATGAATATTCTCTGTTACGTGGCCGATACGTTACAGTGGCCTAATTATGTAATTAATTGGTGATCGTCTGTGCGGGGAGACCTTTACCCCTAACCCATGGGCACTAGGAGTGGTGCGTGTGTGCGATGTTTTCCCAGGCGGTGACGTCATTGACCGGTGGAGACTCGAGGTCCATAATATGATAAGTTGCCTTATCGCACGCCGGCACGCCGCGCTCGTAATATACCTGTAATTAGGCCTTCTATGGATAATGAGTATAATATGACGTGTTTATGTGTGTAATTTGCGTAATTTGCGTTGGACGTTACAACTTTATTGTTTATAAATTGCATAACCTATTATTTGTGCAATTGTTAAACTTTTAAAAAAAGAGCAACATTTTAAATCTTATATAAAAAAATAATAATTGATTTTTACTAAGTTTATTTTTTTAATAATTTGTTACTTTTACGAGTTAAAAAAGGATTAACATTAAACTAAATTCACATTTTTATATTCATTTAACGAGTTAAAAAACTTATTTAACTTGCCAAACCTTGAATAGTATGTAGGTACCTATTGTTTTATAGTATAATGATAGGTAAATTATATACCTAAATTATTTATTTTTAATTTTAATAACTTTACAATATATTTATTCTTAGTATTTTATTACTTGGTCCAGTTGACCAGTTATCTAATTGCATTCTTCTGAATGCCTTTTGGAAAATAATTGATTACTTCAACCTAGTTCTCTGATTATTAAAATAAAACTTATTACAAGTCAAATGTAGGTAAAATTAATTTTAATTTAATATTATAAAAGTGTTTTATGTTATTTCACTGGAGCAGAAAATCAACGTCAAAATTTGAAATGGAACAATAATCAGGAAATATGAAATAATAATAATTAATAATTAACATTTATTTACTACACTACTACCTATACCTACTCGTATTTCTATAATAGTAGTTGTTGGTTAGTATCGGTAGAATATAATCATTTTGAACAGAATAACTGCAAGCTCCCATAGATAATAAAAGATTTATTATCTATGCGTGCTCCATCAATGTTATCATTGTACGACGTTTAACCTGATAAAAAATACGATAAGAATTTTGAACGCCGAATTTATCTGCAGTATAATATAATCATTAATCATACTATAGGTACATTATCGTACAATTACTCGTACCCATAGACATATAAAACAATTTTTATGTGTCTATGATCGTACCTTATAAATTTTAATTTTTCACCAAATAATTTGTTTTGTTTATTTTTGTGAAGTATTTAGATTTACGATGGGTTCTAGTAACAGCGACGAGGATCGCAGAGAGCAGGATACGTTTACCGAAAAGCTAAAAAACAAAGATAAAGACAGAACTCGTAATATTACTATTCCTAGGTCAGGTAATTTTCGATGGTTATTAATTAAAGTTATTTAAGGTCTATTTGTTAATTACACAAATTAAACTATTAAACTAATAATGAAATTATCGATTTATACTTTGATTCATGCATTAGTGGTTTATTTATCCAATATTTGATACATTTTATTTGTGTAATTCAATAATATATTGGGTGACTAGCCAAGCTAGTCTACTACCTAGTACCTATTTGATATTTTAGACAAAAAGTGTTGATGTATTTATGACTTATGTATTTAAATCTGATTTTGATAGTAATCTAGTAATCTAGATTTTGGGCAAAAAATAAATATTAACTGTTGGATTTAAAAAGGTATTTTAGTTTCAATCCTTTACTGGAATAAAAATTTGACTTTCAGCGTAAGAGTGATAAAATAATACTTAATAAAACTTGGCCAGTTATAAAAATAACAAGAACATAGAAAATGTTTCATTTGCACTTTTGAAAAATTCAGTATTGTTTTGGAATGTTAAAAAAATGTAGTTTTGGAATTTTAATCAAAGTTTAATTTGAAATTATTTCATTCCTATAAACAATTTTTAATTTACAATAATATCTATTTATAGATAAATTTGTTGTTTTCATACAATTTTAAATATTCTATATAGAACATAACTAAATTGTTATTTTGGAATATAAAATCTATGTTTAAAATGAAACTTTGTAATTAGTTTTTCCAAATTTGACCTAGTAAAGAATAATTATTAGCTTCAATTCATAATAATAAAATTTATATTTGTAAGATATCTGGATTTGAATTGGAATCTTAACCTTTGAAATTATTTATGAATAAAACACTATTTAGGTCCAAGTGCGCATTGTATGAATATTTTAGTTAATACTTTATAATTATGTTACATTTATGTATTTAATATAATAAAAACAAAAATTTTACTCTTGAAGTTTCAATTTATATAAATATAAAAATAGTATTATTTTAAATGTCTACAAAGAACTGAAATATTAATTCAATTTTAAATAAATTCTAAAATACTTATTAATAATAGAATATAAAATGTTATTTATAAATGATATTTCAATTTATGTTTATTTAATTCTTATCAGTACATAAGTATTTATTTTTGAGTCACCTGTGGCGCATGCGGTCCTGTGTTTGATTCCAAGGTAGCTACGAGCTATTTTTGAGCGTGTTAGCATTACAACTCTGGATCAAGCCGGTCAGTAATTACTGTTTGGGTAACTAGATTTGTTAAAGAAAATTACATGTGAAATGGGGCCAGTCCCCAAAAAGTAGCATGTCACTTAAAAGGTAAAAAGAGGATATAAAACCATTGATTTTTTTTTCATAAGTATTTCTTTTATATTAATTTAAAATAAATCTTAGATATATTAATAATAATACAATTAATACACATTTGTATTGAATAATTAATTAAATGATGATAATTAAAATGCACACAATGAAATTTAAAAAAATTATTTTGTATGTACAAACCATTTTCAATTTAACTCAATTTTTAATTTGAATATACATAATAATATCTACTTGCCAGATAAATATTATGATTTTTATGGTTTATTAATTAATTTATTTTTATGGATAAAAATTTGAGATTCAAGATTTGCTTATGAAGAAGCAGCAAAATGATTAAAATTAGAAAATGAACGTGAGTAAGAAATGGTTATTCCTGGACTTTGTATTGAGTCTCGTCGTAAATATCTGGAATAAAGAAAAGATGATAAGGTTACTGAATTTGAAGCTGAATCATTGATTATATACAATATGCTTGGAATCTACTACAAAACTTATTTGTGATTTCAGCATTCTTATAAATTAAAATTTCATAATTTTAGGTACAAAAATATACAGTTTACATACTTTTTATAATCAATATTTTATAAACATATAAATAATAAAAATTCTAATCTATTTTATGGGTTTATTTACTGGTGGTATTTGATAAGATTGAACTAAATTTTTATGGAGTTTTTGTTATCTACTTGATTATATCTTGTTTAATAATGGTGATTAGTTTATTATTAGTTTTATTTCTTTTTGTTAATTCATTTGAGTTACAAAAATAAAACCCATATTTTAGTTTCTAAATTCCAAACTTTTTTGCAATTTTCAATTATTTATAATTTTGGAAAATAATGTCTTGGATGTTCGCCAATCTGACAGTTATAATTAATACAATTATTACCCTGAATAAGTTAAATATTTAAGTCTGAAATAGTTAACATTATCTTAAAATAAATAAGAATTTATACGATACATGTATTAAGATAATTTAGAATTTAGATTTTAGAAGAATAAATTTTCTATATGAATTTAATGTATAACTGATAGATTTAAGATATAGGTAAATTATTTTATTTTATTTAAATACTAAAAAGTTATTATTCAAATTTTAAATATTCATTGTAAAGTTTAGTTTTAGGTATAAAACACATATAAAATAATACTTTTTAAATTTTTGTTGAAAACAAATAAATGAGATTATTAATAATTTAAATGACTTTTTTCATGATTAAATACCAGTACACTGAAGACAATCTGTATGCTGTTGAAAATCTGGACAAAAAATAATAGTTAGCTATCACCCTAACCTTGTACCAAATCTGTAATCATTATTCATCACTGTGTGATATAGTCATCAAAAACGTTGACAAAATTAACAAGCCTTGGTCATCTGACACTGACAATTTATATCAAGTGCAGTAAAAACATACTTAAAACAGTTAAAATTTAAAATTCAAATGTATACTCTTATTATTCCCTCAATATCATGTTCATTTTAGTATCAAAAATATAAACAACATTTAACAATAAAAATAAAATCTTATACTAAATGTTATCTTCAGCTTAACATTAAAGATGTTCTAGGTAATAATACTCGGAGTATATGTTTAATGTTTGTAATTTATAATTTACTTGTTTCCTATCCAATTTCATTCTAGGTCTACGAGAACCAGACAATATAATATGACATAGATAATAATATTGTGATATGTTTTTCTAAGCTTCCTTATACCTATATAATATTATATTAATGTTTTTAAATTATTAATGAATGTTTACAATTTAAATATTGTAATAAAAAAAAGATTCCTTTATAAAAATATATGTATTAATGTTTATGTTTTTAATATTTTCCATAATCTTAAAGTATTACCACATTTGCTACTTAAATTTAAATTGTAATATAATAACTTAGTTATATTATCAAAATTGGTTAATTTTCTTACTAAATTTCAATAATAAAACTGACAAATCTAAGTCTTATCATGAGAATTAGAAAAAACAATGTTCTTAATTAAACAATACTAGTACAGTATATAATAATATAATATGATCAGCTAATAAATTAATTAATTGTAGGAACGTAAGTGAACACAAATTAATTATACTCTGTTTTAGATAGTTAAGAGAATAAACTGGGTACAACTGTAATTGTAATTCAGTGACAACTCACAATAGTTGCAAAGCAGAAATTGAAAAAATAATCCACCCAGCAGCACCTATGAACAGTTGTGTACTTGTGTAGCTATAAAACAAAGGAACCCAGAGTGGAAAAAATGATCGAGGCGATTAAAAGAATATTATTTTATTTTTTTGAGACAAAATCCAAAAAATTAACTCTAACCATACTGTGCATGGTACAGTGCACTTAGATTAGATACTATGGACGCGTTTTACTACGTAAAAATTTGTACCTGAAAATTACCAGGCGCAATTTACTTACTATACTATTTTCACTACCTGCTCACTATGGGCGCAATTTACAATCGCCCTAATATTTATATAAACAATTTTGGCATTTTTAACGGTTATTTTTTATTTAATATTAATTTCTATTACCTATGACATATTTACCTATTGTTGACTTGGTGCACAATACTCCTTTAATGTTCGCCTGGTACATGGATTATAACAGCATTCCTCTGTTATAAGTGGTATGCCCATTTTTCGGCGATGTATTATTGATTGGGATACACCAGCTAGAAATAAAAACACATTGAAAAATGTAAAATTGCAGTTATAGAGATATTAAACTTTTAAACTAGGTATGTTAGTATTAGATAGTTTCAGAAATTACAATTTCATTCATTATAAATATCTATATAAATTTTAAACACGGTCCGCAAATTATATTAGATAGGTAATATATCTACAAACAAAGATTAAATCAACTTTACGAGGACACATTCGACTAACCTGGCAACTCGTTATATTTTCCTTTACATATACCTTCCAATTCATCTGCTAATTCTGACCCACAGTGCGAATTTAAGTTGTCCCAAAACGGATCAAGTTTTTCTTGAGTTTTTGTCATTGGCAAGCCCAATACTTTTATGTTGATTGCGATAATAATAATCGCACTAATTAAAATTAAATTCTTCATTGTTATTCTGTAATACACACAATTACATAAAGTTAAACATAATAACTAATAAATCCATAATATATAAATCGATACATAAATAATAAGCATTATATTTTTTTTTTAAATAATGAAAAAATCAGTAAGTGCGGGAGACATCTCTACTACAAAAACAATTTAACAGTTGAAATTGTGTATACATACTACATATAATATACATATATATATATTGTTTGATCACTGAATATAGTTTAAATGAACTCGTTCATTTTATATGATTTATTGTCTTCGTAAGTTCAGTAAAGAACGATGATAACATTTAATAATTATTTAAAATATATATTACCTTTGATGTTTTGTACTTCTGTAAACAGACGAAACTAATCAGATAATGATGAATTTTAATGTAAAAATGAATAACTTCTTTTTATATTAAAATTATAAATTAATGTAATAAAACGGAGGAATAAGAATGTTAATTGAATACAAAAATAATGTCCTGTAATAAAAGAAATAAAATATTTAAAATATCACTAGATTTGTGGTGCGCACAAATATAAAATCATCGAATGTGAAAAATAAGACAGTCAGTAACTGGTTTACGAAAAAGAATGAGGGGTTGTAGAAATGGGAAATATAGCTACATTGTAACCAAATGACTGCCACCCCCTCCTATATGGTTTGTATTCGTCGACAACTAATCTTCCACCTCAAGCAGTCTGGACTCGTGACCGACACTTTTAAAATAATGTGGGATAGTACAATAATATCCGTATTGTTAGTTTGAAATTTCTCTTGTACACAACAAAACGAGCACGGGCTACATTAAATATACAGAGTGTTCAAAATATTTGGAAACGATAATAAGGCTAGTCGGAACTGACAAATGACAATATTATAATATAAATTAATATTTAAGTTATTAAATTGTCTACGCTATAAATTTATAATAGCTAGTATTATCTACATATAATTTATCTATGTAGGTATTAAAATACTATTAGGTAATTAAGAGTTTCCAAACATGTTAAACACTCGGTATATATTTGTGTGTGAGTATAAACGAGGGTTGTTGCATTCCTTTGTAATGTGTATGACTGTGTCACCTTGAATGTTCTTTGTACACATGTATATATTGGAAATACCTGTTTTTATACATACATACATATTTCATGTAGGTAGGTACCGTTTTTTAGTTTTGTGATATTTAAGATTTTATTATTAAAAAAAAAGGCTGAGCCTACCACCCCAGTATAAGTATAAATCTTTTATAAGCTATGCTAGTTTATCTTTAGTTTATTGATTATCTTACTAATTATTTATTTTATTATTCATTTTTTATTTCATATAATAATGTATTATTTATTATGTTTGTTGAAGGCCAATGAAGTTAATTTTGTGAGTCCAAATAATATAAATAACAAAAATATTTTATTTAATTACCTGAACGGGCCGGGAGTGGATGACCTTGTATTAAGCGCACCCCGGTCACCAAAATACTTCGCGCGTCACACACACTGACCGACCTGTGTAAATTGTGTGTGTATATGTAAATAGCACTCAACAGGTGGTGGATAGGGTCGACGAGAAAATCCTGTGAAGTGCTAGTATGTGGATGGTATGTGTATGTGTGTATATTTGTGAGTGTGTAAGACTTAAAACTATAGAACACGGTTAACTAAAAATAAATGGTAATGCAGTAGAGATTTGGTAAGATTTAGGTAGTATAATAAAACAATAATTGATAATAAATTACGGTCCTTTTGGTCCAACAAATAAAATTGTAAAATGTATAAATATAAGGTTGCCGGTTCGGCACAACCAGTAATAATATAATAATATTAAACAGCTAGTATAAAATAATAATGTATCAATTGCTCTAAATGTCAATAGGGCACAACTAATAAAATATAATATAAATAAAATGATAATATAAAATAATTTACAATTTTTCGGTGTACGGCTGGCCAGCTGCAACCTGTATAGCTATATATAATAATTGCACACATATACAAACAATAAAATAACACGTTAGGTGATTTGCGACTATATAATAAAATATTATAGTAAAATGTGGCGATTAGCGCCTATAAAGTAAAATATAATAGTAAAAAATGTGGAGATTGGCGCACAGTGCACACAATATAGGTATATAATAAAAACAATAGTGGCGATTCGCGCTTTGCAGTACGTTATAATAAAATAAGCAATTCGTGCCCTGAACCAATATTTTAACACCAAAACATTCGATCACCGATTTAAAGGACTAATAAAAAATTATCTATGTGCTGGCCGGTTTTTGTACATCGACGTACGGTACGAAAGAGACTTTCGGACTGACGAATTTTGGCGGTCGTGCTAATTTGTACACCGGCGTTCCTGAGGCAGAGACGATAAGGTATTGTTTTATAATATTATCACACCAAAAACACTTCGTTATAACTCCGTGTAAAAAAAAGCTAAGTTAAAAAAAAAAGTCGGCATGTGGGTACCGCTCTGCTGTACATTAGAGGGTGGGGTGGACCTCGGACTAGAGTAGGTTAAATTTGAATGCAATGATAGGTATCCTTGTATACGAAAAACGATTCTGAACGGAGATGATTTGTCAGTCTAGAATATTTAACGTTAGATAAAAATACAAACAATTTTATGAATTTTAAACTTCAAAATAATTTGCAAATATTCATGATATGGACGAATTTTTATCGAAATTTGAACTTCAAATCCTAATAAAAAAAAAATTGTGCCTATATGTTCTTATAATTTTTTAATTACTATAAGAATAACATATGAGAAACTTTGTATAAAATTTTCAAGTATTTTGATTGAGCCAAAAAAATTTTATCAACACTTCAAAAAAAAATTTTCAGAAAAATTGAAAATTTCAGTTGTCTATAAATAGCTAAAAAAAAGTCAAAATATTTTGAAAATTAAATCATGTAAAGAAAATACCAATCTAAATAACTGGTAAAATTTTCAAGTATCTACGACTAATACTTTTTGAATAATAACAAATATTTAAAATCGTTTGAGGATAAATCGTTATCGTTACGATGTTTCGTAAAAATTTAAAATTCAAACGCACTTAAAATTTTTCCTATAATGATGTTTCGAGTTTTCTCTATAGCTACTTGAAGAAAAACTTATGGAAAACTTAGTGTAACTTAGTGTTGTATTTTTAATCCTTAGTTATAAACACAAAACATATTATGATTTTTCAACTTCAAAATTACTTGCAAATTTTCGCGTTTTCGACAGATTTCGTAAAAATTTGAACTATAAACGCTTATAAAAAAATATTGTGACTAACGATTTTTATTTTTTTTTATCTACAATAAGAACAACTCATAAGGAACCTTGTATTAAATTTTCAAGTTTTTTTGGTCATCCAAAATTTTTTTACCGACACTTCAAAAAAAAATTCGCATAAAAATCGAAAATTTCAGTGGTCTTTAAATAACTCAACAAAAGTCAAAAATTTAACTGTTTATAGATAACACTAACATAAACATTTGGTGAAAATTTCAAGTATTTACAGTGATTAGTTTTTGAATTACAACCATATAAAAAAATCAATTCGGTCAAAAACTGGTTTTGCGTAAAAATTCCAGTTTTTCCGTCATTTTTTTTTTTATTTTTCTCGATTTTTTTGAAAACTGTTGGAAAATGTTTACTTTTTACCTCTATAATGCACCAAGGATATTCACTTTTCCATCGGAAACCACCCCCGAAGTTTGAAATTGAAGCATTATTTCGACTAGTTATGTTGTACACAGACACAAAAAAAAAAAAAAAAAAACATGCATCATTGTAAAATCAATACATTCATCACTCCGTTCAGAATCTAAAATTTAGTAATTATAATATCTTTAAAAGACGTGATGTCGTGATATAGTATGGAAATTAAGTAAAATGCCATTTTATAATATTACAAATATCTATGATGACAATTAATAAAATCAATTGTAATGTTAAATACTAAGTCAACATATTGTTGATACATTATTAATTACTGTAAATACTGTAGTGGTTACTTAATTGTATTTATTTACGTATACTTCTACGTCCTGTCAAATAGTTAAACATAATATGTTGACTAAGTATTTAACATTATACAATTGATCTTATTTGTCATTATAGGTATTTGTAATATTATAAAATGGCATTTTACTTAATTTCCATATTATATCACGTATTTTAAAGATTTAATCATTACTAAATTTTTTTTTTTAACTTAGCTTTTTTTTACTTGGAGTTATAACGAAGTGTTTTTGGTGTGATATCAACTATTTTTAATGATATGTGTTAATTATCTGGTATTCTATAATAATAATAATAATAATCTTTAATAACCACTGGCCTTCTGGCTAATTTATTTTTTCCATAATTATAATGTAGACATCTTTTCCCCCTCGAGGCCAGCGTTCAATATACTTGTTTACATATTGTTGCATTTAATCCATTTCTTATTGTGTTGAATAATTGATGTATAATGGGCTTGAAACATAGATGGACCAAATGGCAAATCACAAAATTTAGAGTGAATGATTGGCCATCGACTAATAGTACAATAATATAATATAATATAATATATATATTATAATAATTGCAACTAATAGTCAAGAAATGGTTTGTTTTTGCAATTGTCAGTTGTCACCATAGAGTAATAACTAATAATATTGTTCGTGCGTCGTCGTAGTAGATCGTCGCTGCTGCCGCCGCGATGAGAGTAGTGGGAATGTATAAGCGGAGGGTCGGGGGATATTTACGATATTTTCGTTCCCCGACCCACTGCTTATCCATTCCCACTGTTCCGTACGCAAAATCGGTCTTAAAAGTACTTGAGCATTTTTGTTTATAACTTACAAAGTTACAAACTATCTAACCAATCTGCTAGCGAATTCCTCTGCATGTTCCCACCTGCACAATATTTCTGATCGATTGATACCTCATACATATTACTTTATATGTTCAGCCGTGTGCCCTGTAGAGCTTGGCAATTAATTGACATAAATTAGGACGATTTTTCAATGTTAAAACTCGGTGTCCTGTTATTATATGTTAGTGGCTACTCCGCTATTTTTTTTTTACTTAGTTTCGCGCCGGATATTATATAATTCACATTACAATTAAACAAAGATAAAACAATAATAAAAATAAATTAATATGTTATGTCTATGGGTGTGTGTATGTGGATCGGTGGCGGTGTGACCGTGAATTAAGGCCTACTATCACGGCGGCGCATACATCACCTTTGATTTCCACTGAGAACATAATCTCCTCTCTACAACCAGAATGACAGGTAGGTGTAATATTTTTCACAAATATTTCAAAATCCAGCTTTAGTTGTCTACCCAAGTAGTTGGTAGTATAAATACTATAAATTAGGTAACTAATGGAAAGTGCCCATCTATAATTTTTTATTTTGAAATACCATACATTGATGGGGTATTTGAATTATTATTTGAAAAACAGATTGGCTTTGATAAAGATATATGGGGATAGAATGTACAATGCATAACATATTTAATTTTTAATTTGGAAAAACGTGGTGTAGAAATTGCTTGTTTACCATACAAGAAACTATACAAAAAAAAAGTTTTCACATCATATTATTCTGGTTAAACAAAGCATAGTGCAGGTGTCCCACAGAGTTTCTTATAAGTTACTCTTATTTTAAAAATCGTCAAAAATATTTATAAGCGTTTAAAGTTCAAATTTTTACGAAATATGTCAAAATCACGAATATTTGTAAATTATTTTGTAGTTAAAAATTTATAAAAAAATGTTATATAAGTATCTAAGAGTTGAAAATTTAATACAAGATTTTCCATAAATTTAGCATAAAATAATTAGGTATAAAAGAAGTTGAGCGTTGGTCAATTAAAAAATGTTAAATTTTTACTAAATCCAAAATTCACTCGTAAAATAACGATTTACAATCAAATAATTTTATATTTTTGTTATAGTTAAAAATTACTAGTCATAGAAACTTGAAATATACACCAGTTGTTTGAATTGTCATTTTTTGTATCTACAAGATTTAATTTTGGGGTATTTAGGTCAATAAAACATAAACCTTGTTTTTGGTTTTTGGCGCAGTGTACACTTACCTCTGAACAGTCCTTTTCAGTCTTATGAATCACATAATTCTTCAGTTGAAGAAGTACTTTCAATTCATTCTCCTCATTCCTTTATCCTGTGTGGAGACTATAATTTTCCTAACATCAACTGGGCTTCTGATAACATAGAGTTTGTTGCAACAGGCGCTTTAACTCCTTCACTTTCCTATCTGGCAGACTCTTTTTCGCTGAATAACTTTTTAGTGTAATTCTGTCTTAAACTTCTTTGGTAGTCTTCTTGATCTTGTTTTTGCCAGCTCTAATGATATCACTGTGTGTAACGCTGAATTACCTCTTGTTCCGGTTGATTTGTATCACTCTCCTTTATCAACTTTTCCCCCTCTCCAAACGACCTTAATTCTCTGATTCTGTCTCTTATCTAGACTTCAAGAATGTAAGCTATCTTGACTTACAAGAGTTTTTTCTATCAATCAATTGGAATGATACTTTTTCTCAGTATAATGCTAATGACAGTGCAACCGTGTTTAATGATTTTATACTTCACTGTATCGACCTTTTTGTTCTCCTAAAAACTAATAAAACTTCTTAGTTTCCTCGCTGAGCCTCTAAAGAGCTAAAAAGCTTGATTTCTAAAAAAAAATTGTTCATCTCAGTTATAAAAGAACGTCTCTTCCGGATGATTACAACAAATTCTCTGAATTAAGAGCTAATTGCAAGCGCCCCTCTAAGTTTAACTACCTGGTTCTTATTAATACTACTCAGTTCAGCTTTCTCAATTTCCTCGTGGTTTTTGGAAATATGTTTGTGATTAAAAGAAGTATGCTTTAATCCCTCCTAATGTCTATTATAGTGTAACCGGGATTATTTACCCCCGTGAAATTTTACCTCCCGGCGAAAAATTCTGGGGGTAAAATATCACTAGATATATTATTTTAATAGTTTAACATGAATATTTTACAAATTATAGGTTAATTTATTATTAGTAGGAACTATGTTAAATTTGTTTATTTACTTCTCAAATTAACTATACTAATTAACTATACTAATTAGTTTTTTTTTTAATTTTTGAAATGTGTATAAAATATAATGAAAAAAAAAAGTTAAATTATCTAAATAATAAAAATAATCAAAACAATGAAAAATACAAAGTAAAAGTAATAAACATATAAATTAATAATTTGTGATTGTCAGGTAAATATCATCATCCTGAAAGCAAATAATATTATAAGATAACTGAAATGTAGTAATAGTGTACTTATAAGTTTAAAATACTTTACTTGTTTATCAAAACCAGCTATTTTTTTCACTTTCAACACAACTTCAAAGTGGTTAGAATTTTTATGTTTGAGGTATATTGCCATTTTGTTGTAGTCTGGTTTAGTTGATAATTACAACGAATGTGAAAATCGTAACCATTGATTTGCCGTGAAGGAATATATATCTGCACTAAGAAATGCAGCAGTAAAGTGCATTTCTACTTCAGTGGCCCAAACTTTGTCACTTTCCATATTACTTTTACTTTTACTTTTACTTTTACTTTTACTTTTAGTCATATAATTCTGGGTGTTCGAAAAATCATCTACTTTTTTGTTATGATTTTTCATAAACTGTATTATTAGTTTCCTAATTTCAGAGTGTTGCACTTCAGTTCCTGTGAAACACAACGAAATCGCTCTGAAAAAACAATAACCATCAGGTATAGTTGAAGCACATACATTGGGAAAATGAAGAATACTGTTTCTTGTCGTTTTAAAAGCATCGTTTTGAACATAAGCCGGGTTCATTATTTTGCACTGTTCTTTTTGCCACTTATTATTTATAGGATGAAAACGAAATTTTGATCCATCTGAAAAAAAATACATATTTTGTTGTCTTGTGGTTGTATTGTTTCTGCAGATATTTTTAAATTCGGTTCTTCTATTGCCACTATTGGTTTATCTGTATCCGATGTGTATCTATCTTGTTTTTTTTTTTAAAGATTTTCATGGATCCTTTAGTCGAATAATGTTTTATATTTGAAATAGGATGTTGCTTTTGAATTAATTTTCCTTTCATTGTTTTTAAAATGCATAAATATGTAAATTATCCGATTTTCGTACTTAACCTGTAACATACTGATATAGGTATTATATAAGAAAAGTTTTAAAATATGTGAAATTATTTGGTTACAACAGAGACAACAATAAGTAATAACGCATATCAGCCTACTCCACGGGGACAACAAATAGGCAGTATTAGGTATTATAAATAAAAAGTAAAATAAATAATAGTTGTGAGTACGACTTAGTCAAAAAGTGTATTTTTTACCATATATTAGATAATGTAAGAAAAAAAATAATACATGGCTTGAATGCTTGATAAAATAATATACAATTTACCGATGACATTTGTAAATCAACAAACAATTATTATAAACCTAACTTTCTTTATTACAAGTTTTGTATTAATAAGTTTTTATTATATTTGTCTTGTCATTAGAATTATAATGTTCAAAAACGGTTTGCGGTTTATAACATCCGGAATGGCGGGTGCGCAAAAAATACGACGAGCATGCAACTTACCTACTGTCGCGATAAATGGGTTCGGACGAATAGGCAAATGTGTACTCCGGTTGGCCATCCAGAATAACGTAAATGTGAGTCTCGGCCCCGATGGATTATAATACATACTTATTTATCCATAAAAACAATTGGAGTATTGGACCAATACACACATAATTTGTCTTTATCGTTAGTTGTTTGACTATATATATGTATATATTTTTATTGTCAGGTCGTTGCTGTGAACGAGCCACGTGCCGATGCAGCGGCGATCGCCCACTCGTTCAAATACGACACGGTTCATGGGACGTTTCAAGGGAAGGTCTGCGTACTCGGGAACAGTCTTGACATAAATGGTTATAATTATAAAACTATTTTGATATTGCCAAGATAATAAAAATTGATGTCGACATAACCGAATATTACTTTTATTAATGTGTACATTTGTATTCTACAGGCAATGTCTTGAAAGTGTATGGAGAAGAAAACCCAGAAAAGATCAAGTGGAATGAATTACCAGTAGATTACGTGATTGATTCGACTGGAAGGTTCACTGAAGTCAGTACGGCCAAGGTACGTGAAATATAAAGAACATTTTACAATGAGATATAATATTATATACAGTAAAACCTCTCTGTCCATAACGAAATCGCGTGGGACCAACAATTTTTTCCGTATAAGGAGGTAGAATTATTTTATATTATTTCAATTGGGACTATTGAAATTTTTCGTTATAAGAATGATTCCGTCTAATAAAGAAGTTTTATGGTATTTATCTTAATACTCTTTATAATAAAATTTGTCTTTATAGAATAGATATTTCTATTATTTATACTACCAAGTACTTATTAATTATAGTACGCTATAAAATACATGGCTAGTTCTGTTCTACAATAATCTAGTACTCTACTGACATAGTTATTATATTTTTAGAAACACATGGCTGCGGGAGTGAAAAAGGTTATTATCAGCGCGCCGAGCAAAGACGCGCCTATGTTCGTAAAAGGCGTCAATTTCAATGACTATAAAAAGAGTATGACGGTGGTGTCAAATGCGTCGTGCACGACTAACTGTGCGGCACCGTTGTTGAATATTATAAACAAAAAGTTCGGTGTAGAACACTGTCTGTTGACCACAGTTCATGCCATGACATCTAGCCAGGCTGTCCTTGACAGAATAAAAGACGTGAGAAGCTTTTTTTTATAACATGATAAATTATCACAATATTATCTATTTTATCAACTTTTCTGCTTCGTTTTAATACGAATGTCATGGTGTACCTGTTTGGGTAACTGCTTACGTAACTATGTCAAAACTATTCAAAAGTAAGTAATAGAAAAAACATGTATATGAAAAAAATAAAAATATGTTTACTGTTTTCTATTAAATTAACTAAAAACCAAAGTTAACAATTATGGGTAAACTGTGACTGCGAATAGTTGTAAACTATAGAATAGTCTGTATGAGACGATTTTATTGGTATATTGCATCTATATTGTGTAAAATTATGAACCACTTACAACAAGTGTAACATTTACCACACATAATAGATAAATAATATCACCAAAATATCATTAATAAAAATTAAAAAGTACTATTTTTGGAGGTTTTATTAGGGTTGAGTTAGAATATCAGACGATAATAATAATCTAATAATATTAGAATATCATATCCTTATCACAGTTTAGATACTCATTATGTTTTTGATTTTGCGTGTTAGAGATCAGCTCCTGGAAATATTGTGCACAGCTCGACGGGCGCTGCGAAAGCCGTGGGAATTGTCATTCCAGAACTAAAAGGGAAAGTAACCGGTGATTCAATAAGAGTACCCACACTGGACGTGTCGCTTCTAAAACTTTACATAAAGTAACGTTTTATGTATTATACTTCTATCGTATAGATCAGTATTTCTCAACCTAGGGGTCGCGATAACCTTAACTAGGGCTCACGTAAGTCAACAATAATAAATCGATAATTTACAAAATAAACATTTTTATTTAAAATTTTTTATTGAATAAAAAAAATACTTATACCTGTAACAAGTTTGAATTAGGTACTGCACATGGTGTTTGTAAGTGGTGTATTTCCTTTGGTTAATGATATGATATTTTTATCGTTTAAATTTGTACTTAATATACATAGGGGGTCACGAAGTGATTTATCATATTTTATACCTATTTTGGGGGTCACGACTCTAAAAAGGTTGAGAAACACTGGTATAGATCATTAAATAGTCAAAGTGAAATATAATGTGAGAGCTACGCATGTGGGTAAAATATAATATGAAAAAAAGAGGGAAGTATTTTTTTAGTATTCATGCAATCACGTTTGTGAGTCGCAAACTATGAAAATATATACTTATTTTGTTTCTTAATAAAAAGTGTCTAGGGATACTTATGCAACGAATGTTTCAAATTGTTATTTTTTTTTTGTTTACTTTTTTTTTTATATGTATATGACAGCATTAAAAATCCCGCGAAACTAGAAGAAATCAAGTGTGCGATCTGGGAAACTGCGACATTATGCGACAATGACGTGTATTCCTACATTGAAGATAAGACAAAAATCGTAAGCTCTGATCTTGTTGGCCACCAATATTCGACCATAGTTGATTTCAACCAAGTGTCGGTCATGGGCGACAAATTCGTGACGATTGGTGCATGGTATGACAACGAGATGGGCTATTCTAAAAGACTTATAGATCTTTTCAATCACATGGTGAAAGTGGATAAAGATATAGCCGATAAGAAATAATATTATCTATCATGGATGGTTTAAGGCGTTATGATAGTTTTTTTTTGTTCATACCCATAGCCATGACGTGGTGTTTCTTTAAATAAATATTACATTATTCGTATAGTATGTTGTACCTATTATTAATTATTCGATAACAATTTATAAAATTTTAATATTAATTAATTTATTATTTATGTAGCTAAAGTTTAATTTGAATTTAATGCAATGTTACTTATTTATTTTATTTATATAATTTTAAATGGGTCAGGTCTAATTGCAAAAAGTTGTGTATAAAAACAGTTGTGCATATTTAAAGCAGGGTCGCAGGGTATACATTTGCGTACATAAAATTTTAAATTGTAATTTTTGGCCCGCAAGGCACATGCACATGGCCCGCTCGGCCACATCACAAAAAAAATAAAAATTATATTAAAATAATTAATTAATATGTAAATATTATTATAGTTGATAAATGATTGATTGATAACGTCTTTATAATCACAAAACAACCGTTGTTTGATTATTACTAGTAACCACAAATTTTACTGTTTATTCTGTGCATATCTATTGTATTGCTTTATATTGTTAATTGTTTTTATTTAATTTGACTGTTGAAGTTTCAATTTTTATTAAATTTAGACATCTATAGTTTTTGCATTGCTTACTGCTTGTATTATGTCATTTTACTTTATTTTAATTATTATTATACTTTGGGGACAATGTATACAGGACACAGGTAGTCGCACATAAACCGCTAGCAATTATACTGTGCAGGTGTTGAACAAGGCCACCCAGGTCGACGGTCGTCGTGTAATATTGTAGTGTATTGTGCAAATATTAATAATTGAATTTTACTAAAAAATTAAAAAGCATGGCGTGTTGAACGGATTCCCACCGATTGCGGAAATCGTTGTAGCGTACCTCACGAAATTACGAAAATGTAACCGTTTGCGATTCTAAAGGACGCACGCGCTATTGCAAGCTTTTTCGTATTCGACTAGCAAAATAGTTGTAAGAAAATAAATAGTTGTTGTTGGCCAACATTAAATTTGTTCCCCTCATAATAATATAACAGGAGCATACACACACGAGCAGGGTTTGGACGACCAGCAGCGTCGTCTGTGCATTTAGCAATAATAATTCCGAACACGTACAATGTAGGTACGTAGGCGGAGACGCTGCAACAGTGTGCGTGCGGTTTAAGCTGCGATCTTATATTCGAATTCAGGACGACAGGCAGCGTCGTCCATACGGTAAAATACGGTAATCGGTCAAAAATCGGGAGACAAAAAGTCCGTTTTGAAAAAAAAATGAACAAAATGTCCGGATTCATTTTTTTATTGTCGGACAGAAAGTCCGAAAATATAATTAAAATATTTTATTACATTTTCATCTATAATTACATTATATTATTATGTATAGGTATTTCATGCTGCACAAAACAAATAATTTTACGTCAAGATTTATAAAAGGGAAAAATGGGAATTTGAAACTTATTTCATTAAAATAATAAGAAAAAAAATTATAAAAATGATATATATATATAATTCAAAATTAAATTCTGGTAAGTCTAATGTTATACTACAACCGTGATAATTATTAATATAAATAATAAAATAGGTAAAATAATAATAACAATTAGTAAATTATAATAGTAATAACTAATAATTAATAGGTTAATTAAATTAAATTAATTTTCTACTGCTGCTTGCAAATAGAAGGAAGTAGATAGTCAATGTATACTTGTTTTAAGCATAAATTGTATTGTTTTTAATTTTAATTAGTTCAACACGTCGAATTGTGCTCATAACATAGTAAATATTAAATTATATTACATTTAATTCGTCGATTTGTTATGCATATGACCAGAATTAGGCATATTTTATATGTTAGAGTCGCACCCCCACCACCAGCGCCCACGATCCGCCACTGGTTGTCAGATTCGAAGAGCGTTTTTATTTCATAGTCGAGTGAATCAACGAAATATTCAAAGTAAAATTAATAATATTTTGTAGAACTATTAATAATAAATTATAGAATATTTAGGTAATCGTAGGTTTTCTGGTGATCGACCTTATCGAAATTCGATTGAACTGTGAACCGACCGTCGCCGATACGCGGACCGGTCGTACGTTATATCGCTTATATTATAGTATTACTATAGCCGAATTTGTAGGCTTCGCCCATGCGTATTTTTGTGTTTTTTTTTTCATGTATATGTATATAATATAAGAGTAGGAATTTGTTGTACGTGCCACGAGATTATTTTTATCGATTAACTTCAAGGAACAAATCTCATCGGACAAAAGGGATAGATTCTAGGTAGCCGGAAACCCTCGGGCCGCCGTGCCATGCAGCACAATGCTTGTTGGCGGTGAATCATTACGGTTAATGTTATAATACTCCACTAAAACATTTTTGAAAATGTTTTCTCTCATTGCACGGTGAAAATATACGAGAAGAACCTCTATTTTTCAATTTCAGTTTTTACGTTCCGTAGTATTTGAGTTACAGCGATCAGTGACTCAGTGGTAATTGGATGTTATCATAATATTATGTAAAGATCGTATTTTTCGTATGCGCGCACGTGTGTGTGTGTGTGTGTATATGACGAGCGGTCGAAAATAATATTATGGTTTTCAGTCGTAAATTACGCATTTCGACGGCCGATACCACTGCTACAGTGCTACGTAATGTAATATAATAAAATCTACAATTCAGCGGTTCCCAAACTGTGCACCTCGGTGCATTCCGGGCGCCGAGAACACACGTCTTCTTAAGGCAGGGGCTCCCAACCTTTTACCCACAAGTACCACCAGACGTCATGTTTTAATACGACCGATACGCCGTACCACTTCAATTCTAAAACTAAATTAGAAGTCAAATTTTTTTTAACGTTTATTTTTATGATTCGTCAATTTCTTAACATTTTCTATGTTTATTTGATATTTATGAAAGTAAAAAAAAATGTTATTATTACCTATTTACAATTTCTTTTATTTATTATTATTATTATTATTTTTTTTTTTTTGAATGTATGTTAATTTATAAATATTAAATTTTTTAATTTGTGAACAAAATAAATTTTCATTTTTGCTATTTCTCATGTTTTTACCGGTTATTTTAAGATTATTTTAAAGGACATAATAATATATTGTAGCGCATATTTTTGTAAATATTAGTGCTATAAAATCCGAGCTGATTAGTAAAAAGACGATAAGGCTGGAGCAACTATGCAAGGCCGCGGGCGTTGTCCGTCTAATTAAAAACGCATTATTGGTTTATATCGGAGAGTAGCGCGACCGACGAATATATTATTATAATATTTTTAATTCTACGGAAAACGGCGCGGAATATGCAACGTCCAAAACGCGACGGATACGCCACCACCGACCTGAGTGGTGGTAGAGTAGACGGTTCGATTTACTGTGCAGCTGTGGACTCTTGTCCGTGGCCGTGTATGACACTGAAATCGAGTCCGCGATACCAAGACCGCATGAGCTGGACGGTTGTAGTCCAGTCACGCGGTGGTAACGAGTGATTTGGATCTAGGACAATCAGTCGTCCCCGGACAATTGGTCCCCCCGCGGAAAAATGTCGTATGCGAACAACTGGTCATCATTTTATACTCGGACGATAAAATGTATTAGTTAACCGGAGTCGAATGTCCGTATAAAATATTGTAGTCCGAACAATTTTATAACGTGTATTGCGCACATTTTCGATGTACGTTATATATCTTAATAATTATTACCTAATAATAATTTTTGTAAGAAACATTATTAAATAAAAATTAATTAAAGGCAACAATTATTTACCCATATTTGATATCAATAATAAAGGTCGCTATTCGAAAAAATTGTTTTTTCTATTGTGCATGAGCGTTAGCAAAGGAGTTCAAAATTTGAAATTTTCCGAAAATGTGCACTTCAGTACCACCTATATACCACAGCAAACCGTTTTTCAATCTAAGGCCATTGAGCTGAGATACTTAGTGGTACATATAAAACGGGACACACTATATAAATATAATATATAATAACTCATTAGTATACATAATTATAAATTGTAGTATTATACAATATGCTAATTAATTATTATTCTTAATCTAAAGATTTATTTTAAAGAAGAACCGGTATCGAGAAAGGAGGGGGATATTTTGGAACCGGACAAGAACCGGAACCGATAACTTTTTAAGAACCGACCCATCCCGAATTTTTTTCTAGATACTTATTACTACTACAATAATAACTATACTATAATATTATGATATAATTTTTAATTAATTTGAGGTAGACCGCATACTATATGACAGCCTAATTAACAAAAAATATAATAAAATAATCAAAGAATATTTTATTTTATTTTTTATTATCTTAGTCCGTGGTAATAATCAATATTCGATAATCGTCAATCGAGATAACGAAGGATTTTTATCTGTAATTTTTATCAGTATTCACTATTCAGTTGTACAATATTACGCCTTGTTTAGGTCTCAGTCACGGTAGATGTATATTTAACGGGTGGAAGGTAGGAACGAAATGGAACGAAAAAAAAAATAATCGCGTGGAATCGTTCCTGATCATTCCCCGGTCGGACTCATTCGTTTGTAACGACTCGTTCATGAACGACCTGTCACTCGTATATGTTATTTTGAAAGATACAAAAAACTTTTCTTTTATTAAATAATATTAAAAATTAACAAGTTGATTTAGTTGTGTTTATAGTGATTCTACATATTTTTTATAAAGAAAATCAAGCGTATCCAGATTTTTGGCCAATAATCTGTTGCACCTGGCCGACATAATTTGAGCAGTCTTTGAAGTTGGAAAATATACTTTTCATAGTCACTCTTATAGCAGGTATTGTTGCTTATTTTAATGCCACTTCATTCCATGTATACAACATTGTCTTGTGTTTTTTACTCAATATTCTACTAGTTTGCGTGAAAGTTCTTGATATGGCATACCTAAATATTATTGTTTAACCAAAACCGTTGTTCTACTTGTAGTTGTTGATTGGCTTTGCATAATGCATATATTGCTTATCTTTCACCTTTGTCATTACAAATTCCCAAACGGTGTTCTGTTTCCAATTGTATCGGATGAACAACTTCTGGTTCTATATTAAAAATTGTTTACCTACATGTAAAAATCAAGTTATTATTTATTTTATTAAATTTATGTTTATTTTGATCGTAGCATTCATTGATAGAGCATGCGATAGCTGTGTGCGCAAGCTATGCAACGCTTGTTATTGCTGTAAAATATTTTTTATTCTGAGACTCGCTCAACCATCAGCCGCAGTACAAACCGCCCTGAGCATGCTCAATGTGGGTCGTGCTCCGACAATGATTTATATAATTTACATGTAAGAGTGTGTGGCAATTGTATGCATTTTTATTAATTTATAAATAAATACAAATTTATGTATTGTTTGTCAATTATAAATTAAATAGAACTATAAATTATAATGCATTATGGTAAATGAGCATGCCCATACTCCAGAGTAAACATTTGCCACTGAATAGATGTCATAGGACACCCGTCACAATTACATAAAAAGACAAAACAAATATAATATTATTTTATATTATCTACCAATATTTTTGGAGCAGAACGCATAAATAAATAATTAATGAAGTATCTAATCCAATGATACTTTCAAAATGTATAGATCATTACAGCAATGTTATCTGACATTTCTCAGTATCAATATTATAATATGTTTACAGATTCAGTATGAATTACTGATGAAGAATCTTGTATAATACATTTTCAAACCTATTTCCTAATAAAATTGGATTTTTTTAAATGTTTTGCTATACATAATAGGTACTTGAACTTGTGATTTTCTTATTTTTGAAAATGTTTAGAAAATTCCATATGAAATTGAGCTAGGGTGTTTACATTGTTTTCTTGTTTACAATTCGTTATTACTTATAATCCAAGCTAAATTTTTAAATTGTGTGTAATTTTTTTTTGTTTATGAAAATTTAATATTTTATAAAAATACCAATATGATCTAATACCGTATTATATTCAATAGGTAAATCACAATAAGATATTAAAATGTACTTAAGTAACAATGCGTAAACTGAGTCAGTATCTAGGTACTATCTACAAAATATTCACTATCAAGTTTTACATTTTTTTTATTTCTATAGTGCAAATCAGCGCTATCTTAAAATTTCATTCATTGAATAAAAATAATTGTAATGATTTTAGTGATTTGAATAATAGAACGAGTGGATCATGTAGTCCTAAACTCTCAGTACCTAATTTGTGCCTATAATACAATTCAATTTTTAAAAATAAAGATTAAATTATCAGACCAATAATTTTAGTTGTTAGTTCATGTAGAAAATACTAATAAAATTATTAAATACATTTACATTTTTTTCTTAACAGAATATCATGGACAAGAAAACAATGATGGAGAAACTTAATGAAATGTCAGATGAGGAGCCCGTGTTTTTTAATGGTTTCAAATATGGACTCAAAGCTGAAAAAATAATCACAGTTACAAATCTCGATGACAGTCTGTATTTCCTAATGAAGTGGGAAGGTGTCAAAAAAACAACACTTGTTAAGACTAAACATGCAATCGAACATTGTCATACACTCGTGTTGAGATACTATGAAGGAATTTCAAGATGGTCTCATGAAATGTAAGTATAATTACCAGTGATGGGAAAGAATGCGTTCATATTACGTGAACTTAACATGAACGAGTTCATTTTTATAAATAAATTTCCCATCACTAATAATTATACTTGTTTTTATTAATAAAATTATATATGTCGTAGGAATAGGTATAGTAAAAGAATTTAATTTTTTGACTATATGCCTACGACACATACATATGTTTTTTTTATTATTTTTATATTACTTCTTAACATTAAAATTAATGTGCATGTTTTGAGAAAATAAAGTCTGATTATGAAAATAAAAATGTTGTATGAAAATTATATCCAATCTTCTACTAGGGTACTTCAATAAATTCTGAGAAACCATTCCATATCACAAGTTTATCTTATTATACCACATTACATGTACCACTAGTAACACGGTGAATTTAATAATTATTATTGCTAATGTTAAATTTTATTCTTAAATCAATGGTAAAAGTTTCAATTTTGTAATATTGAATGATTTGTTAACGATTAAAAATTTAATAATTGCGAATTTTTACACATAATATGATTAGATATTATAGTTTTATATTTTAAAAAATTATCAAATAGACATGCATTACCATAAAAACATGTTAGTTGCAGTTGTGAGTAAAAAAAAATTTTTTTAAATCTAAAAACTTGACTGGTTTTAGACCAAAAAACCTCCTATACAAGTTAAAGAGGAGAGTTGAATATATTAACAAATAAGGTAACATTTTTGATGATTAATTATTATATTAATTATTCACAAATCAATAAGTGAAAAAAAAACATTTTTATGGATTCTGAAAATTAAATATCAAAAATAGAGTCTTCTAATTTTGTATAAACATCATTAAAAATCCCTTGAAAAACATTTAAACATAATTTTTATATAATATATATTGTTTACTGTGTTAAAAATAAACTTATTTCATAAAATAATAAGTGTATTAGATACACTATTAGATTATTAGATATATTAGACCTATAGAACACAACTATACAAATTTGTAATAAATTACATTGAAAATAACAATTACAATTGAATTTACAAATAAGGTGATTTATTTCAATACAATTATACATTCGATTATTTAAATGTTGTTAATACTAATAACTAATGAATTTATTATAAAATAAGATATGTGTAGTAGGTATACAAAGTATAAGTGTAGAAAAAAGTAAGATAAACAAACTACATGTATACTGATTATTAACTTCCGAAAAAATATTTTTATGTTGTGAACGGTATTTAACAATTGCATAATATTAGGTATATCAATGTGTACAAGAATCTTAACTTCTTGTTTAAATAACATTTTGCTATAAAATCTATTATAAATACTATATTATTATGAGTTATGACAAATAAATATTTGTTCCGCGGATGTATGAATTCATACGTTTTATCTACAGTAAGTGAATTAATAACATATCTAGTTGGTCTAATTGCTTATATTATTATTATAATTATTCATTTTATAGAATGCTTCTTTAATAAATTTATTATTTTTTATTTCATTGAAGTTTTATGAAAAAAAAATCATTTAGTTTAAATTGTGATGAAATGTATTTATTTTAAGATTAATGAATATTTTCATAGTAGTTTTAGCCATAGTTAAGCTGTCGTTATTGATAATAGTGTTTATTTTATAAAATTACCACTTGTGAATTCATAAATTTACTGATAGATCCGTATTATAGATTACGGAAGCCGCTAAAATGTTAAACAGTTATAAACTCGTGTAAGGCATGCTGAAATATATTTTTTAGTTTTTTTTTTTTTATTAAATTTTTTTAATACGTACTTACATTGGAATGAACCAGAAAGTCATTTGTAATAAGTCAATCGAAGAAATTTTACGTTGGAACACAGAAATATTTACCATTTCCAATTAAATAAGTAAAAAAATGAATACAAAAACGTTTATTATACAAACGTACTGCAACAGTGGCGGTAAAATTGTGTCCCATTTTAATGCTATATCGGCACCGTTGCAGTGTGGCTGTGTGGGGGACCTTTGCGAAGTAGACGCTTGTTTGGCCGATTTACTGTGCTGTGTATGGTATTGAAATTAAGACCGCGATACCAGGACTCCGTCGCTATGTACTTTTTTTGACATTAGACTTCGTCGGCAGTGGGTAGCTACTTGTTCAACGGCCATCACCATCATTAACATACCATCTGTTAAATACATAATATAATATTACAATCTATTGAGTTCAAACGGTTAGTTGGTTTTTTAGTTTAACCTTAGGCCTTAAGCGTTTTAATATATTTGTTATATTATTATTTCTACAACGTCAACAGAAGTTACTTATTAAAGTATAGGTACTCGTACTCGTTACTTAAATTACGCGTATAGTTTAATATTCTGCTCTATAATTCATCAAATAATATTATATGAGACAATTTAAAGACATAATATTCGACTTGTTTCTATATCGTCTATACACTATTATTATTATTATTATTATTATTATTAGATAATTATAGATTTTAGTTATTTCTACTTAAATTTAAAATGATTGGTATAATAATAATGTTAGTGATACATATTTTATATTATGCTGTTTCCGGTTATAATTATTTAATATTATTTGTTTTTAACCTTTATTTACACAATATATTGTACTTAAACAAAAAAAAAAAAAAAAAAAATGAAAAAGAAATGTGCGGAGTAAAGGTTGAGGAGATGTATTATAAAATTACCACAATGCATTCGCAGTTACGGTGCAGCGGATATTTTAATTTTTTATTTCGAACAGAGCAATTGTTATTATATTTTCATGATGACACTCGAATTAGATAAATATAATTTTCATTTCAGATAGCTGTAGTGTAGACGCGGTCTCGTATTTTGGTGGCAAAACCGTCTCTTCGAGTATATTCCAATATTCTATGTTTATTAACGTTTATTCTTTTATTTCGATTGCAGTAGGTTTGCAGGTCTGAGTGGTCTGTGGGCGAGGATGACGGTAAGCCATATAAATCACTTAGGATACAAAAGGGACGGAAACGCTTGTCACACGTGTACGATTTGGTCACAGTTCAGCTTAAAATGAAATCGAACAACTAAAATACGCATCCTGCAATGTATTATTACAATACGTTTCTCTCCTGCAAGTCGAAAAACTGCGCAGTATTTCCTAATCTATATTTTTATGCATATATATTTTTATATATTTCTACATAATGATGTACCTACACTCGTGTGTTATAAAATACTACAATATCGTCTTGTACCTTAACCTTAATGTGTATTTTGTCGACCGTCTGCTGTGACAATGGTTTATAAAGCACGTAGGTACGTATAGGTTAGGTACCTAACGTACACCGGTACATCGTAACGGTCAACGGAACGTGTTCTCGGGCGCCCCAAACACGATTACTGCCTTTAAGGATAGGGCTATACACGGCGTTTTCCGCCGTGTTTCGTACGCCGCGTATTCCGCCGCGTTTCCCGTCGAATCGAAAATGCGTTGGTTTATATCGGAGTGGTAGCTATACACAACGAACGTAATACGCCGCGTTTCAATCCGCGGCGGAAAACGCCGGCCGGCTTGCGTTTTGGCGGACGAACGTCGAAGTAATAAAAACGCAAACTCCTAATTTTACATTGTTTTAAATTAGGATGGGCTATACTGGTGACGGAAAACGTCGAGTTTGCCCCATAATTTTTTAGATGTTGTACAGATATCCGTGGCGGAATACGCTCGACGGATACGCCTTGTATAGCTAATCCAACGGGAAACGCGGCGGAAAACGCCGTGGATAGCCCCAGCCTAAGTCTTTACGCTTACCTATATACAAAAACACACACACACACACATCACCTTTGCTCTCAACAACATTTAATACTGTTGATTTCAATTATTTACGGCTACTATAAGTTTTATAACATAGTATACGATATACCAATCCTAATATAATGTGCATACTTTATTCATATTTAATTATATTACATTATTATACTAAGTTTTGGTATAGCGTAAGCAAATCATTATAGACATTATGATATTTAAAGCACAATGTTGTGAAATACTTTAAAACCAACATTATAATAAATTTTATTTTTCTATGTGCACAAAATGTGCAATCACAATGTTGTGTTTTCTTAAGTATAACTAGGAGAAAAAGTACAATCGTTCTTCTCAAAAGAAAAAGGTAAAAAATCCACAATTGCGTCACACCCGCGCACATTATACTACATTGCGGGTGTCTATTAGTGGTAAATATCACCAATTTAAGTTAACCTCGTGTTATATTAACACATCTCAATACTAATCATCCAAATATACGTAATTGCGTTCCAGGTTATAGGTTAAAATATATATTTCCAGTGATTCTTATTAGTTATTATCGGTATATGGCTCGAAATTATAATGTTTATATTAATAATAAGTAGTTAAATTAAAAAATAAATAATATCATAATATACATAAAAACTATTTTATTTTTTTTTTTATGTCAATTTCTACATGCAATCGAGTAGGTATACGATATAATTTTAATTTGTAACATTTTTAAGCGTTTTTGAAAAAATTTACTTAGTTATAGAAATATATTATATTCTTAAGGACTCGATACAATATGTGATTTCTTTTATACTTATTAGACAAATATAATAATATCAATAATTCAAAGGAAACTGCTATTAAACGACAACTCAAATTGAATTTGGTGATAATATTAATTATTATTTCACTATCGGTTATAATTTACAAATGCGTACAGCGTTTTCTACGCCCAATTAAGCAAAGATAATGTTTATATTTTCGGAAAAACGATAAATAACCAATTTGCAAATAATTAAATTTATTAATACTACATGATGTGATAGTAACAGTTATTTAATTCCCAATCGATTAGTCATTATAGTCATTAACAATCAATTTAAACGACAAAACTATTGATTTCGAATACGTTAGTGTGTCCAACATAATATGTACATTTTTTTTGATTGTTATAAATTATTATTCATGAAAATTAAATCAGATTACTTATTATACTTAACAATAAAACAAACACGGAGCACACGAGTCGCCGGACTTGTAGCGAATGTTGAGGCCGGTCCCGTGTTCTGTGACGCACCGGAGTGCACCAGCTAGCCGATTCAGGAACAGAACACGGCACCGACGCCGTTGACCGCCGATAATCATAATGACAAATATATATATACAGCCATAGCTTTGTAAATCGTGAGAGATTTTCGTCCAAAGGCTCGTGTGTCGTAGCCTTGAAAATTTAATCCCAGCGCGCGTATAGTTTCACTTCCAAAAATGTATATAATAAAACAAATTAATTAAAAATAATTTTAAGAGGATTAAAAAAAAAAAATCTATTATGAGTGCATTACAATGTACTTATTGAGCTCATTTTTATAGCATTTTAGAGCATTTAAATCCGTTTCCTAAATTTATGACATTATGAGTATTTAATTCAAATATTTATAATGATCCCACCCATGAGATTAGAAAACTGTCTGGCACATTTGCATTAGAGCACAAAGAGCATATTACAAATTTACACGACAATGGTGAATAGGCAATAAGTACATCGTTTTCTCGTGGAATGTGAAGACAATAAGTGATTCAAATGTTCAGAATGTCACAAATGTGTGAAATAAATACTTGATTTTTAATAGCAAAATATAAAAAAATGGTTATTAACATTTAACCATATTATTTATAATTTAACATTGTATTTATTTTAAATTTAAATCTTATTCTAATGGAAACTGCTTCAAAACTGTGAGATCAATACTTGATTATTTATTAGCAAAATAAAAGTTGTTACAGTATACCTACACATAGTTTTTAACAAAAAATTGTTTTTCAATTTTTAAAAATCTCATATAAACATAATATTTTTAATGTTATTATAATAATGATTAGTACACGATTATGATTTTAATTATGATACAGCAATTTTTAAAAATCTCATAAAAACGAATTTTTTATAGTGTAATATTATGTTCATTTTCCATTTCTATTTTGTTCTAGTGGTATACGTTTCAAGTATGGGCTATGAATACCGCCGAGTTTCTTATTACAAAAATAAAAGTTGTTACAGTATATTATACAAACACGTATAATATACAATGAAAATATTGTTTTCAATTTTTAAAAATCTCACATAACAATATTATGTATAAAGTTACGCTGTATTTAGTCTCCGTTCCTTTTTCAATCGAATGACATTTATTTCAAAAGTTCGGGTTGAATACATGATTATTTTTTAGTGAAATAAAAATTGTTACAGTATACACAGTAGCCGGGTCGGGTACGAACAACAATACTACGCGACGCCCGGTCACCGAAATACTTCGCGCGTTACAGGTACACGATACACCACTGCTCACCGACCGACCTATATGTGTGTGTGTGTGTGTGATGTATGCAGTGGCCAGTGGTGTAGTGGAGCATATACGCGGGTGTACGGCGTATGGGGAATCGTAAGTACCTACACGAGAGTAACAGGTAGACAATTACATAGTACGTTAATTCCTACATTGAGTATATTATAAGTTATCAATCCACGTCTATAAAATACTGTCATACATTTTAACCCTTTATTCTGTATAATATATAATTTATAAGCTATCTATCTAATTTAATTTATATAATTTAGTTATATTACAAATAATAGTATTTTTCCACCGAAAATATGGGCTAAACAATCTTCTGATAGAATACACACGACAAACGCATGCGAAAGTTTTCATTCGGATTTTAATTCAAATTTTTATCATCAACATCCCCATATTTTTAAAATTTTCGAAATTCTCAAATTATTTCAAGTTAATACGTACATAAAAATAAGAACAACTGAGAGTAATTTAGTAATTAAAATAAGTCAAAAACATACCGAAAAAAAAATTGTATAAATAAAAAAATAAAAGAATATTTAGGTAACTAAACAAATTAATCAATATGACCACTTTAAAGCTATAAGCTTCAGAAATAAACCTCATAAAATATAATATATATTTTTTTTATTGTTTTATTATATTAAAATTATTAAATTGATAATATTTATTAGGTTAATTATTAAATATTGTATAGAATGCACTGCTTTATATTTTTTACAATAAATGATGAATTATTACTATATTACAATTGTTATTTTTAAAATTATTAAATATTATATAAAATGCACTACTTATATTTTTTTTTACAATAAATTATGAATTATTATTTAGGTAAATTCTTAAATATTATAAAGAATTATTTATTATATAGAATAAAGGGTCAACTGTATGACAGTATTATAATATGATATAACTGATATTAGATTGATAACTTATAATATACTTAGTGTAGGAATTTACACGTGTACCTGTTTTTTACTGTGTAGGAACTTACATATGTACCTTATTTTATCGTGTAGGAACTAACATATGTATCTTGTTTACCTGCTAGGTCTCGTGTAAGAACTTACATTCGCCCCGGCGTATACCCACTTCTCAGTTTTTCTGAAGTGCGTATACTTATAGAATAACACATGATACGCGGGTATACGCGTAGGCCCGTA
Source organism: Aphis gossypii (assembly GCF_020184175.1). Lineage (NCBI taxonomy): Eukaryota > Metazoa > Arthropoda > Insecta > Hemiptera > Aphididae > Aphis > Aphis gossypii. Next base: position 62,201,129 of record NC_065533.1, read on the forward strand.
TGGGATTGCATTAGTTATTCTACATACTTACCAAATTTGATATATATATGATTTTGAATTAATAAATAAATATAACCTAACCTTATTGATTTTACGGTTTTCATATAATTAAAACAGCTGTTTATATTACATAATTACTTACTATCTATGTGTCATCAATTCATAATATAGATATAATAATAAAAAATTGAATTATATTTTAAAGCGTGAATTTAGGTATATGTATTAAAAACCAACAAAACATGCGCTGAAAAGGCTTAAATATGTATTAATATATACACCTACATTAAAATGTTAAAATAATCATAAAAATAAATAATATGCTAAAAAAAATGATGATCATATAAAATAATGTCAATCGACAATCATGGTCGTAATCGATATTTTATTATTTTATTTCCCCGATTGATCTAAGCCCTATTTAAGGCCATTTTTGGAAAAACTGTTTATTCCTACAAGTATTCCTATATACCTATTAATTTATTTTTATTTTAATCAAAAGTATAAATATGTAATAATTTTTTCTTATATCATAAAAAAACAATAGTATAAATTTAAAAATGTTTAAAAACAAAACATCGAAATACATGCGCTAAAAGATGAATACACAAATAAAATTTTAAAATAAGCCCTAAAATAGAAAATAATGCAAAAAATATGCATTTAAAAGTTTCGTTTTTTAAATCGTTATGTCAAGAAACAAATTTTTTGATCACTTAGCAGTTAGCATATTATACTATCAACCAGAATAAATTTGTAATTACAATAAATACATACAAACCCACGCTTTAATAATATATTAAAGTATAGTAAATATTTGACGGTTGTGGGGGTTGTGGGGGAAAAGTCCCCCAAGTTTATTTACCAAGCACATTTAAGAGTTTATACTCACTAAACAAATTACGACTACATCACTGGATGTATGTATAGCGACTCAAAGGAGATGGATGGGGTCGCCGAGCAAGACCGGAGAGTGCTTTAGTGTATGGTGAATGTGTGACGGTGTATAATATGTATGTATGTGCTTACAAATAAATAATAATAAAACGATAACACGTTGCAGGTAAATAATTCATTGCTGTACAATACACGATGTCGATAATAAATTAACAAATATATAAACATCACAGCAACACAATATTATAATCGTATACAAATATAATAATTAATATATCAAAGCCCTTATGGCCGAACGAGATAAATAATAATATTATAAGCAGCTATTATAGCTATATAGCTGGTAAACAATAGTATAAGTATAATATAATCATATATGTCAGCTGATGAGGCTGCGGAGCTGTAAAGCTTTAATATTAATATAAAAGGCAGCCCTTATGACCAAACACGATATATAAAATATATATAAATAATATGCTGTACGGCCTGACAGAACGTAATAATAAGTGGCCCTCCTGGCCCAACAGATAAATATAATGAGCCCTTATGGCGCGACAAAATAATTATAAATGTATATAAGCCCAGAAGCCCTTGTGGCACAACAGAAGATATACGCAATAATACAGACAAATAGGTAACAATAGTAATAAATAGAAAAAATAAAAAATAAAACTCACAGATTGACGGAGAACTGCTGGCCAGCTGCTACCTACCTACACACTCATAAGGTCCACAAACGACAATTAATATAATTACAATAAAACAAATAAATAAATATATGGCAACAAATTTTAACACGGAATGAAATATAATAATAATTGAATAACGACGCGGCGATTTGCATACGTGTACATAGAAAGAAAGGTAAGGCAATATAATATATTATGGCGATTAGCGCCAGTACGAATTACAATAATAATATAAATTAGCGAACTGTAAAAGTATAATATTACAATATTAATATAAAACTAAATTATATTCGTATAGGCGTTTGTTAAATGTATAATGTATATAGAATTATGCACGGCAGACTAACTGCGACGTCGGGCGGAGAGAGACAAAAGTATCACGGCGGCCGTGTTAACGCGAAGCTCGCCTAACCGGCGCGGCAGCAGCTTTAGAGATAATAAATATTACAATAATACTTGGCACATTGTTATATAATACACTGAACAGATAAAAATTAACCATAAATAACAATAATAAAATTCAAAAGGTACATTGTGACTGTTTGAATGTGTGTGTATCGGTCGGCGGTGAGGCATATTACAATGTATTAATTTCATACGTTCGCTCGAACACAATATAGGATAACAATATAGTTTTTCAATTTTTAGAAATTCTATATGAACATATAAGTAAAGAAAATATATTATATTTAGTCTCCATTCATTACCTAATTGAATGACATTTGTTTTAAAATTGTAGGTTAAATACTTGATTATTTATTAGCAAAATAAAAGTTGTTACAGTATAACTACTTATAATTTTAAACAAAAATAAAGTTTTTCAATTTTTAAAAACCTTATATTACAATATTATTTAAAAAGCTATGTTATGTTTTGTCTCCATTTATAACTTATTTGAATGGTATAAGGTTTTAATGTGTGAGACGAATACTGAATCATTTATTAGCAAAATAAAAGTTATTACAGTATAACTACTTATAATTTTAAAGAAAAATAATGTTTTTCAATTTTTAAAAATCTTATATAAAAATAATATTTATAAAGCTATGTTATGTTTTGCCTCCATTTATAACTTATTTGAATGGTAAAAGACTTAAATATTTGCAATGAATACTGAATCATTTATTAGCAAAATAAAAGTTTTTATAGTATAACTACTTATAATTTGAAACAAAAATAATGTTTTTCAATTTTTAAAAATCTTATATAAACATAATATTTATAAAGCTATGTTATGTTTTTCCTCCATTTATATTTTAATAATGGTAAAAGGTTTTAATGTGTGAGTTAGTACTGAATTATTTATTAGCAATATAAAAGTTGTTACAGTATAACTACTTATAATTTTAAAGAAAATAATGTTTTTCAATTTTTAAAAATCTTATATAAAAATATTATATAAAATGTTATGTAATGTTTTGCCTCCATTTATATCTTATTTGAATGGTAAAAGACTTAAATATTTGCAATGAATACTGAATCATTTATTAGCAAAATAAAAGTTTTTATAGTATAACTACTTATAATTTGAAACAAAAATAATGTTTTTCAATTTTTAAAAATTTTATATAAAAATATTATATTAAATGTTATGTTATGTTTTGCCTCCATTTATATTTTAATTGAATGGTAAAAGGTTTTAATGTATGAGTGTAGTACTGAATTATTTATTAGCAATATAAAAGTTGTTACGGTATAACTACTTATAATTTTAAACAAAATAATGTTTTTCAATTTTTAAAAATTTTATATAAAAATATTATATTAAATGTTATTTATGTTTTGCCTCCATTTATATTTTAATTGAATGGTAAAAGGTTTTAATGTGTGAGTGTAGTACTGAATTATTTATTAGCAATATAAAAGTTGTTACAGTATAACTACTTATAATTTTAAAGAAAAATAATGTTTTTCAATTTTTAAAAATCTTATATAAAAATATATTTAAAAATTATGTTATGTTTTGCCTCCATTTATATCTTATTTGAATGGTAAAAGACTTAAATATTTGCAATGAATACTGAATCATTTTTAGCAAAATAAAAGTTGTTACAGTATAACTACTTATAATTTGAAACAAAAATAATGTTTTTCAATTTTTAAAAATCTTATATAAACATAATATTTATAAAGCTATGTTATGTTTTTCCTCCATTTATATTTAATAGAATGGTAAAAGTTTTTAATGTGTGAGTTTAGTACTGAATATTTATTAGCAATATAAAAGTTGTTACAGTATAACTACTTATAATTTTAAAGAAAATAATGTTTTTCAATTTTTAAAAATCTTATATAAAAATATTATATAAAATGTTATGTAATGTTTTGCCTCCATTTATATCTTATTTGAATGGTAAAAGACTTAAATATTTGCAATGAATACTGAATCATTTATTAGCAAAATAAAAGTTTTTATAGTATAACTACTTATAATTTGAAACAAAAATAATGTTTTTCAATTTTTAAAAATTTTATATAAAAATATTATATTAAATGTTATGTTATGTTTTGCCTCCATTTATATTTTAATTGAATGGTAAAAGGTTTTAATGTGTTAGTACTGAATCATTTATTAGCAAAATAAAAGTTGTTACAGTATAACTACTTATAATTTGAAACAAAAAAAAATGTTTTTCAATTTTTAAAAATCTTATATAAATATATTATATAAAATGTTATGTTATGTTTTGCCTCCATTTATATCTTATTTGAATGGTAAAAGACTTAAATATTTGCAATGAATACTGAATCATTTATTAGCAAAATAAAAGTTGTTACAGTATAACTACTTATAATTTGAAACAAAAATAATGTTTTTCAATTTTTAAAAATCTTATATAAACATAATATTTATAAAGCTATGTTATGTTTTTCCTCCATTTATATTTTAATAGAATGGTAAAAGGTTTTAATGTGTGAGTTTAGTACTGAATTATTTATTAGCAATATAAAAGTTGTTACAGTATAACTACTTATAATTTTAAAGAAAAATAATGTTTTTCAATTTTTAAAAATCTTATATAAAAATAATATTTATAAAGCTATGTTATGTTTTGCCTCCATATATAACTTATTTGAATGGTAAAAGACTTAAATATTTGCAATGAATACTGAATCATTTATTAGCAAAATAAAAGTTGTTACAGTATAACTACTATAATTTTAACAAAAAATAATGTTTTTCAATTTTTAAAAATCTTATATAAAAATATTATATTAAATGTTATGTTATGTTTTGCCTCCATTTATATTTTAATTGAATGGTAAAAGGTTTTAATGTGTGAGTTTAGTACTGAATTATTTATTAGCAATATAAAAGTTGTTACAGTATAACTACTTATAATTTTAAAGAAAAATAATGTTTTTCAATTTTTAAAAATCTTATGTAAAAATATTATATAAAATGTTATGTTATGTTTTGCCTACATTTATATCTTATTTGAATGGTAAAAGACTTAAATATTTGCAATGAATACTGAATCATTTATTAGCAAAATAAAAGTTGTTACAGTATAACTACCTATAATTTTAAACAAAAATAATGTTTTTCAATTTTTAAAAATCTTATATAAAAATATTATATTAAATGTTATGTTATGTTTTGCCTCCATATATATTTTAATTGAATGGTAAAAGGTTTTAATGTGTGAGTTTAGTACTGAATTATTTATTAGCAATATAAAAGTTGTTACAGTATAACTACTTATAATTTTAAAGAAAAATAATGTTTTTCAATTTTTAAAAATCTTATATAAAAATATTATATAAAATGTTATGTTATGTTTTGCCTCCATTTATATCTTATTTGAATGGTAAAAGACTTAAATATTTGCAATGAATACTGAATCATTTATTAGCAAAATAAAAGTTTTTATAGTATAACTACTTATAATTTGAAACAAAAATAATGTTTTTCAATTTTTAAAATCTTATATAAACATAATATTTATAAAGCTATGTTATGTTTTCCTCCATTTATAACTTTTTTGAATGTATAAGGGTTTAATGTGTTAGACGAATACTGAATCATTTATAAGCAAAATAAAAGTTGTTACAGTATAACTACCTATAATTTTAAACAAAAATAATGTTTTTCAATTTTTAAAAATCTTATATAAAAATAATTTATAAAGCTATGTTATGTTTTGCCTCCATTTATAACTTATTTGAATGGTAAAAGACTTAAATATTTGCAATGAATACTGAATCATTTATTAGCAAAATAAAAGTTGTTACAGTATAACTACCTATAATTTTAAACAAAAATAATGTTTTTCAATTTTTAAAAATCTTATATAAACATAATATTTATAAAGCTATGTTATGTTTTTCCTCCATTTATATTTTAATAGAATGGTAAAAGGTTTTAATGTGTGAGTTTAGTACTGAATTATATATTAGCAATATAAAAGTTGTTACAGTATAACTACTTATAATTTTAAAGAAAAATAATGTTTTTCAATTTTTAAAAATCTTATATAAAAATATTATATAAAATGTTATGTTATGTTTTGCCTCCATTTATATCTTATTTGAATGGTAAAAGACTTAAATATTTGCAATGAATACTGAATCATTTATTAGCAAAATAAAAGTTGTTATAGTATAACTACTTATAATTTGAAACAAAAATAATGTTTTTCAATTTTTAAAAATCTTATATAAATATAATATTTATAAAGCTATGTTATGTTTTGCCTCCATTTATATCTTATTTGAATGGTATAAGGTTTTAATGTGTTAGACGAATACTGAATCATTTATTAGCAAAATAAAAGTTGTTACAGTATAACTACCTATAATTTTAAACAAAAATAATGTTTTTCAATTTTTAAAAATCTTATATAAATATATTATATAAAATGTTATGTTATGTTTTGCCTCCATTTTATTTTAATTGAATGGTAAAAGGTTTTAATGTGTGAGTGTAGTACTGAATTATTTATTAGCAATATAAAAGTTGTTACGGTATAACTACTTATAATTTTAAAGAAAAATAATGTTTTTCAATTTTTAAAAATCTTATATAAAAATATTATATAAAATGTTATGTTATGTTTTGCCTCCATTTATATTTTAATTGAATGGTAAAAGGTTTTAATGTGTGAGTGTAGTACTGAATTATTTATAAGCAAAATAAAAGTTGTTACAGTATAACTACCTATAATTTTAAACAAAAATAATGTTTTTCAATTTTTAAAAATTTTATATAAAAATATTATATTAAATGTTATGTTATGTTTTGCCTCCATTTATATTTTAATTGAATGGTAAAAGGTTTTAATGTGTGAGTGTAGTACTGAATTATTTATTAGCAATATAAAAGTTGTTACAGTATAACTACTTATAATTTTAAAGAAAAATAATGTTTTTCAATTTTTAAAAATCTTATATAAAAATATTATATAAAATGTTGTGTTATGTTTTGCCTCCATTTATATCTTATTTGAATGGTAAAAGACTTAAATATTTGCAATGAATACTGAATCATTTATTAGCAAAATAAAAGTTGTTACAGTATAACTACTTATAATTTGAAACAAAAATAATGTTTTTCAATTTTTAAAAATCTTATATAAACATAATATTTATAAAGCTATGTTATGTTTTTCCTCCATTTATATTTTAATAGAATGGTAAAAGGTTTTAATGTGTGAGTTTAGTACTGAATTATTTATTAGCAATATAAAAGTTGTTACAGTATAACTACTTATAATTTTAAAGAAAAATAATGTTTTTCAATTTTTAAAAATCTTATATAAAAATAATATTTATAAAGCTATGTTATGTTTTGCCTCCATTTATAACTTATTTGAATGGTAAAAGACTTAAATATTTGCAATGAATACTGAATCATTTATTAGCAAAATAAAAGTTGTTACAGTATAACTACCTATAATTTTAAACAAAAATAATGTTTTCAATTTTTAAAATCTTATATAAACATAATATTTATAAAGCTATGTTATGGTTTTCCTCCATTTATATTTTATAGAATGGTAAAAGGTTTTAATGTGTGAGTTTAGTACTGAATTATATATTAGCAATATAAAAGTTGTTACAGTATAACTACTTATAATTTTAAAGAAAAATAATGTTTTTCAATTTTTAAAAATCTTATATAAAAATATTATATAAAATGTTATGTTATGTTTTGCCTCCATTTATATCTTATTTGAATGGTAAAAGACTTAAATATTTGCAATGAATACTGAATCATTTATTAGCAAAATAAAAGTTTTTATAGTATAACTACTTATAATTTGAAACAAAAATAATGTTTTCAATTTTAAAAATCTTATATAAACATAATATTATAAAGCTATGTTATGTTTTTCCTCCATTTATAACTTTTTTGAATGGTATAAGGTCTTAATGTGTTAGACGAATACTGAATCATTTATAAGCAAAATAAAAGTTGTTACAGTATAATACCTATAATTTTAAACAAAAATAATGTTTTTCAATTTTTAAAAAATTTATATAAAAATATTATATTAAATGTTATGTTATGTTTTGCCTCCATTTATATTTTAATTGAATGGTAAAAGGTTTTAATGTGTGAGGTGAGTGTAGTACTGAATTATTTAGCAATATAAAAGTTGTTACGGTATAACTACTTATAATTTTAAAGAAAATATTGTTTTCAATTTTTAAAAATCTTATATAAAAATATTATATAAAATAGTTATGTTTGTTTTGCCTCCATTTATATTTTAATTGAATGGAAAAGGTTTTAATGTGTGAGTGTAGTACTGAATTATTATAAGCAAAATAAAAGTTGTTACAGTATAACTACCTATATTTTAAACAAAAAAATGTTTTTCAATTTTAAAAATTTTATAAAATATTATATTAAATGTTATGTTGTTTTGCCTCCATTTATATTTTATTTGAATGGTAAAAGGTTTTAATGTGTGAGTGTAGTACTGAATTATTTATTAGCAATATAAAAGTTGTTACAGTATAACTACTTATAATTTTAAAGAAAATAATGTTTTTCAATTTTTAAAAATCTTATATAAAAATATTATATAAAATGTTGTGTTATGTTTTGCCTCCATTTATATCTTATTTGAATGGTAAAAGACTTAAATATTTGCAATGAATACTGAATCATTTATTAGCAAAAAAAGTTGTTACAGTATAACTACTTATAATTTGAAACAAAAATAATGTTTTCAATTTTAAAAATCTTATATTAAACATAATATTTATAAAGCTATGTTATGTTTTTCCTCCATTTATATTTTAATAGAATGGTAAAAGGTTTTAATGTGTGAGTTTAGTACTGAATTATTTATTAGCAATATAAAAGTTGTTACAGTATAACTACTTATAATTTTAAAGAAAAATAATGTTTTTCAATTTTTAAAAATCTTATATAAAAATAATATTTATAAAGCTATGTTATGTTTTGCCTCCATTTATAACTTATTTGAATGGTAAAAGACTTAAATATTTGCAATGAATACTGAATCATTTATTAGCAAAATAAAAGTTGTTACAGTATAACTACCTATAATTTTAAACAAAAATAATGTTTTTCAATTTTTAAAAATCTTATATAAACATAATATTTATAAAGCTATGTTATGTTTTTCCTCCATTTATATTTTAATAGAATGGTAAAAGGTTTTAATGTGTGAGTTAGTACTGAATTATATATTAGCAATATAAAAGTGTTACAGTATAACTACTTATAATTTTAAAGAAAAATAATGTTTTTCAATTTTTAAAAATCTTATATAAAAATATTATATAAAATGTTATGTTATGTTTTGCCTCCATTTATATCTTATTTGAATGGTAAAAGACTTAAATATTTGCAATGAATACTGAATCATTTATTAGCAAAATAAAAGTTTTTATAGTATAACTACTTATAATTTGAAACAAAAATAATGTTTTTCAATTTTTAAAAATCTTATATAAACATAATATTTATAAAGCTATGTTATGTTTTTCCTCCATTTATAACTTTTTTGAATGGTATAAGGTCTTAATGTGTTAGACGAATACTGAATCATTTATAAGCAAAATAAAAGTTGTTACAGTATAACTACCTATAATTTTAAACAAAAATAATGTTTTTCAATTTTTAAAAATTTTATATAAAAATATTATATTAAATGTTATGTTATGTTTTGCCTCCATTTATATTTTAATTGAATGGTAAAAGGTTTTAATGTGTGAGTGTAGTACTGAATTATTTATTAGCAATATAAAAGTTGTTACGGTATAACTACTTATAATTTTAAACAAAAATAATGTTTTTCAATTTTTAAAAATTTTATATAAAAATATTATATTAAATGTTATGTTATGTTTTGCCTCCATTTATATTTTAATTGAATGGTAAAAGGTTTTAATGTGTGAGTGTAGTACTGAATTATTTATTAGCAATATAAAAGTTGTTACAGTATAACTACTTATAATTTTAAAGAAAATAATGTTTTCAATTTTTAAAAATCTTATATAAAAATATTATATAAAATGTTATGTTATGTTTTGCCTCCATTTATATCTTATTTGATTGGTAAAAGACTTAAATATTTGCAATGAATACTGAATCATTTATTAGCAAAATAAAAGTTGTTACAGTATAACTACTTATAATTTGAAAAAAAAATATGTTTTTCAATTTTTAAAAATCTTATATAAACATAATATTTATAAAGCTATGTTATGTTTTTCCTCCATTTATATTTTAATAGAATGGTAAAAGGTTTTAATGTGTGAGTTTAGTACTGAATTATTTATTAGCAATATAAAAGTTGTTACAGTATAACTACTTATAATTTTAAAGAAAAATAATGTTTTTCAATTTTTAAAAATCTTATATAAACATAATATTTATAAAGCTATGTTATGTTTTTCCTCCATTTATAACTTTTTTGAATGGTATAAGGTTTTAATGTGTTAGACGAATACTGAATCATTTATAAGCAAAATAAAAGTTGTTACAGTATAACTACCTATAATTTTAAACAAAAATAATGTTTTTCAATTTTTAAAAATTTTATATAAAAATATTATATTAAATGTTATGTTATGTTTTGCCTCCATTTATATCTTATTTGAATGGTAAAAGACTTAAATATTTGCAATGAATACTGAATCATTTATTAGCAAAATAAAAGTTGTTACAGTATAACTACTTATAATTTGAAACAAAAATAATGTTTTTCAATTTTTAAAAATCTTATATAAACATAATTTATAAAGCTATGTTATGTTTTTCCTCCATTTATATTTTAATAGAATGGTAAAAGGTTTTAATGTGTGAGTTTAGTACTGAATTATTTATTAGCAATATAAAAGTTGTTACAGTATAACTACTTATAATTTTAAAGAAAAATAATGTTTTTCAATTTTTAAAAATCTTATATAAAAATAATATTTATAAAGCTATGTTATGTTTTGCCTCCATATATAACTTATTTGAATGGTAAAAGACTTAAATATTTGCAATGAATACTGAATCATTTATTAGCAAAATAAAAGTTGTTACAGTATAACTACCTATAATTTTAAACAAAAATAATGTTTTTCAATTTTTAAAAATCTTATATAAAAATATTATATTAAATGTTATGTTATGTTTTGCCTCCATTTATATTTTAATTGAATGGTAAAAGGTTTTAATGTGTGAGTTTAGTACTGAATTATTTATTAGCAATATAAAAGTTGTTACAGTATAACTACTTATAATTTTAAAGAAAAATAATGTTTTTCAATTTTTAAAAATCTTATGTAAAAATATTATATAAAATGTTATGTTATGTTTTGCCTCCATTTATATCTTATTTGAATGGTAAAAGACTTAAATATTTGCAATGAATACTGAATCATTTATTAGCAAAATAAAAGTTGTTACAGTATAACTACCTATAATTTTAAACAAAAATAATGTTTTTCAATTTTTAAAAATCTTATATAAAAATATTATATTAAATGTTATGTTATGTTTTGCCTCCATATATATTTTAATTGAATGGTAAAAGGTTTTAATGTGTGAGTTTAGTACTGAATTATTTATTAGCAATATAAAAGTTGTTACAGTATAACTACTTATAATTTTAAAGAAAAATAATGTTTTTCAATTTTTAAAAATCTTATGTAAAAATATTATATAAAATGTTATGTTATGTTTTGCCTCCATTTATATCTGAATTGAATTGTAAAAGGTTTTAATGTGTGAGACGTATACTGAATCAATTATTAGCAAAATTAAAATTATTGCAGTATATATACATATAATATATGATAAAAATATTGTTTTCAATTTGTAAAATTTCCATATAAAAATGTTATTTAAAAAGTTCTGTTATATTTAGTTATGTTTTATAGTTTTATTTGTTATGTCATATCTAAATAGGACAATAAAATTGTTTGGGTTAATCTTACGGATTTTGTATTAAAAAAATAAAATGGTATTCTGCTTATTGGCTCGATTTCGTTTTACACCATATTGGGATTCTTTTTCTTATGGCTTTCGTTCTTGTTGTTGGGCACTGCTCGATGTATATTTTCCTTGATTACTGCTTTACTGCTGTTTGGATAATCCTGAAATATCCACTTGTTTGTCTTTACTATCTAAAACAGAATATGATTAATTTGTGTTTACATGGTCCCTTTAGTTAATTTAATAATATAATTGTTAAGCTATTAATAGTCTAGTACCAAATTTTTTATTCAGTTATGTCGTCATTTATTTTTCTGAGTCATACTTGCGTGAAAAACATTTAGTAGTTGTTATTGCGGTAGTTGCTGATTCTCTCTGTAGAATGTAAATGGTGTTGGTATTTATCAGGCCTGTCCGAGGTTTTCGAGATGTTGCTACATGCTCCGATAGTCCGATATCCTGTTATGGAATCCATTCACGTAAGGGTTTAATTTACCTCTAAATATACAGAATAATAATACCTAATGAAGAAAAAAAACATAATGAGTTAGGATAAGTCACGGTTCCATTCCCGTCGGCGTTTTGAGTATTCTATAAGGGTAACGTGCTACAGGCAACAGGCCTAATCAACGACGGCGAAAGAATAATATTATTTATCAGAAACACGTTTATCTACTCGTGATCAGAAACAAACAAAACAATGATTATATATTTAAAAATTATATTCTTATTCCTCAGTCCTTACCATTTGTTTATTTGACAACAACCGTTCACCATTCGTGGTTGCTCATATTATGTTGTTTGACTGGCGAATGTCGAAGAAATAACGTTTTGAATTGTATTGTAGGCGATCAGGTACTGTTTCAAGAATCTTAGAATATAATTTTTTGTTGTTTATTGTGTATTTATTATTTTCGTTCACTTTAAGTATCGGTTTTTTTATTTAAAATAATAATTTATATCTGTTATTATCATTATCAGTTATCAGTTTATCACTATATTGTATTGTTACCTCCGTCATATAATTTATTTACCAGCAGCTGGTTTCAAGGTGTTCTTCACAAAAGGAGTGTAAAGCACGGTCATTCGCGGTAATTCGTGATTATTATATAAGATCGTGGAACAAAATATATCATAGATAATACAATTTTTTTTTTAAAGTTATATTTATTAATTATTTTGCATTATCATCATTATTAAACAAAATAATATTTTCTGTCTCCTGGTCGCTGCTTGGCTGATTTTGGAGTCCTGGATGGCTGGACATTTGAAAAAGTTGTGACTGTTATTTTATAAAAATAAAATCATAATATTTAAGTAGTACAGATTACAGAATTATTTTCAATTTTTAAAGACTGAAGGTAATTTTTCTTAATTTTTTAATTCCATTTCTATCAACTATATTATTTTGAAGTACAAACATTATACTTATATTTATTTTTACTGTGGTTAAACATTGGATTGTGTAATTACCTTAGAAGAATTAATTTGCTGATCCATTATTAACGAGTTTAACTTTTATTTTTAAACTGACATGATAATTTTTTTTTATCTTGAATAAACAACTTCTCGTTTAGGTTGTTGTTTCCTTTTAACTATAGGATTGTCTCAAATAAGAAAGAAAATTGTTAGTTAGTTAGTTAGGTTGTTGTAAAAATTTGGTATAGGTTTGCACGTTTACCAATTATGGTTAATTATCACCTTGGTTAGATTGTTGTCAATAATATTGATCAAATTTCTAATTTAATTAAAGAAATAATAGGTACATGATCTAATCAATATTTCGGGTGTATAATGCTTATCTTAAGTATGTATTTTATATTCAAAGTTAGCTTATAAAATAAAATATTATTGATTTTTTTGGAAAAAAGATTAAAATTAAACTGTATTTCTACTAAGAACAATGCTTGAATTGAGAAATGTTTTTAAAATTGTTTTTACATGGATCAAATTTTAAATTTTTCCCAATCATTCTAAGTAGTAAGAACTAAGAACAGCCAATTTCTTCAATGTTATTGGATGTTTGTTTTAAGTTTGTTAAAAGAAGTTACACAAATTATTTTAATGTAAACATCTCAATTATTTAAAATGTAGGATTATGCGCAAATTATGGTTAAATTCTTAATTAAAAAGGATTTCCTATTTTAAAGAATTTCAAATTCATTATTTTAAATATTTGAATACAGTAGTTAATATTTTTAACATTAAAATAATTATACATTTATTGTTTATAAGAAATATGGAAGTTGATGAAGAAGATGTTGATGCTCCATCATCGAGCACCAGTAGTCGCGGAGAAAAAAAAAGATTTGAAGTAAAGAAGTGGAATGCTGTGGCTTTATGGGCTTGGGACATTGTTGTAGACAATTGTGCCATTTGTCGTAATCATATCATGGATTTTTGTATTGAATGTCAAGCTAACCAAACATCAGCTACTAGTGAAGAATGTACTGTTGCATGGGGTGTGTGTAATCATGCTTTTCATTTTCACTGCATATCTCGTTGGTTAAAAACTCGTCAAGTATGCCCACTTGATAATAGAGAATGGGAATTCCAGAAGTACGGTCATTAATAGAAATAAATTTGAAATACAAATTTAATTTACATTTTTTCATTCCTCATATGCATAATAAAAATTAAAGTATTATATAAATCTCCCTAAAGTTAATATTTATAGAAAAAATAATTAAATTACCAATCACTGAATTTCCTTTATAGTTTTCATATCAAACTTTTTACTATCTTGTACAATATTAAATTTAATATATTATGCAATAATAAAATGTGTGTACTATTCAGATAAAAATTGTTTTATTTATTTTAATGATATAAATGGTTATAGTTATTTTATATGTATGAAGTTTAAATTACAATAATGTACTGGTAACAGTTTATACAAATCTAAATCATAAATAATATTAAATTCAAATAAATTTAACCAACTTTAATGTTATTTAATTACCAGTTTTGCCAATAGCTCTGATTTAATAATTAATTTAGTAAATTAACTCTGAACATAACTACTTCTATTGTTCTCATAATTAAAGGTAGTTTATTACAATATTTAGTAAAATCTGTATATGTAAAAGTTATCTTTGCAAAATTATTGATCTGTCGTAATGTTGCTACCTTTTTAAAACAGTCATCTGAATATGTTCTTTTTCTATTTCTTAAATATTCTTATAATTAACCATTATGTAAGACATCATTTGGTTAACTTAGGTTAGCATAGGCTTAACTTGGTGGGGGCGAATGAGGGCAACTGCCCCCAGGCCAAAAATTGGCAAGGCATTGCCCCCACTGACTTAAACATAATATTATGTTCATTTGTTACAAAAAATATTTTTGCCTCCATGTGAAATTGTGAAAAGAGTCCAAGTTACGCCTATGTCGGTTAGGTTAGTTAACCTATCCTGTATTAACTTTTATACATATTGACATCATTGATCAATAATAAACCTCAGTCTATTAATTATAAAATATTGCGAATATGTCATTTTGTTTGGGATAATATGCCTGTAAAGTGACTAGTAGTAGAAGTAAATTTTAAGGTTCTGTACTGAATAGATTTTTTCTATGTAATTCTTTACTAAACTATTTGATTACCTAAACAACCTCTGGTTCTACAAATAACCTTCTGAAAATATTTATAAATGGGCTATTATAAAAATAATAAGTTATGGTTAAAGAGTTTATAAATGTATAACTGTATCAGTATATAGTATTATAGTGTGATAAACATATATTTTGGGAAAATAATGTATTTTAGGCTTTGGCAGTGGAGTATGTATTACTCAAATTCATTATCGTATTCCAAAAATCATTACTGTTTAGGATTTGTTTCAACTTATGTGGGTAATCTATATATATAATTTTCTTTATCTAATAAGTGGAGTACCTACACCGTGCACACATAAAATTCTAAAACATATCTGTTGTACTAGTATGTTTTAGATTAATAGGCATAAGATTAATGATACAGTATTCAAAAACTATAGATACATATTTATTTTTGTGTAATGCTACCATTGAGTTGTTAATAGGATCCAGTCCCATAATTTGTATTTAATTTACATGATAAAAAAATTGAAAATTATTAATAAATAGTTCAAAAGTAAAAATATTTTGAAAACATTTTCATGTATAGAAAATGCTAGTTATAGATATTTGTTTTTAACAAAAAGAAACATTTTTAGGTTGGTTTATAAAAAAAAAAAATCAAATATAAAATGTAATAATAATTGAAATTGTATTTTGCATGTTTTGATTTTTTTAGTGCATGTTTGCATGCATATTTTTAAATTTAAAATGCATATAAATCCGGTTTTTTATCATTATACATCAATTTCTGCGAGGAGAAATTATTAATTATTAATTAAATAATTGCATTTAGTTGGTATGCACTAGAAAATAATATTAATTTTAAATCTAGTAGATAATAAATATTAATTAATAACTTACTTTCAAATTTCAATGTAGGTACTAGTATAGTTCAGTGACCCAAATATAAATAATATTTATTATTATGTTAAAAACTAAGTAAGTCCTGTAATATGTATTTCAATAAAATAAATAATGCCTATTATCCTGCACATTAAAAATTTAATTACAAATTAATTAAATTATCTTTTTACATGTGTTTCATATGAGGTTATTAATAAATATTAAATATTTGAACGAAAAACGGCGTCCAGGGAAACTGATCACAGTCGACCAATAGAAAGTTATCACCGAGTTGGCCACTCTCTTATTATCTAGGCTCTCTACCCTATTACTACTACAATAATAATTATTAATTATACTATAATATTATGATTTAATTTTTAATTAATTTACGGTAGACCGTATATTATACTCGTAAATTCATCGGTAGACCGCATACTATATGACAGCCTAATTATCAAAAAATATAATAAAATAATCAAAGAATATTTTATTTTATTTTTTATTATCTTAGTCCGTGGTAATAATCAATATTCGATAATCGTCAATCGAGATAACGAAGGATTTTTATCTGTAATTTTTATCAGGATTCACTATTCAGTTGTACAATATTACGCCTTGTTTAGGTCTCAGCACTGAGATAGATAAAAATATACTGGAGCGCGGACTATGATGTAAAAACGGGCCGACGTATTTTTCGTTACCCCCACTCCTGTATGGCAAGAAATTGAACTTCCATACCAATAACATTGAAAGACTACACATTTTAACTTGACATAACTCTGGGATAAATTATCGTATTACGTTAACTTTGCTATCAAAATTTTTGTTTTTATGTGTACTTCAAACTTATATTTACAAAATATAAAAATAAAAACTTTATTTTTATTTTGAACTGTTGACCTATACATTTATTCATTTTTAAGAAATTTAATACGAATTAATATAATTGTGATTTATTTAAATGTTGACTATTTGTTATTGGGTATATTGCATGAATATTGATTAGGTATGTATTTGAAATTTTATAATATTGTCATTTAAACATCAAACTGTTCATTTAAAATTAATGTATTTAGATTATCAAAGTATGCCGGGAACCAAGCGTCCTATGGCTTATAACTCTTCGGGACAAAAAGTCCTATCTTAAAAATTGCCGGGGACAAAACATCCGAGGACGAAACGTCCGCGATTCATACCTACTGTACAGCAGAGCGTTACATACTTTTTTTATTATTATTATTGCAGCGTAAAAAACACAGTTAAGAATAAAACATATTTAAATATCTAATAAATATAAAAATGCCATTTTTTAAAAAATTAAAATAGGTTTATAATTTAAAAAAAAAATCATGATTAAATCATTTTTATACATAACATATTAATCATAAGAATATGATTCATTTGTATTATTTTTAAGGGTCAATCACACAAATTGTTTAATTAAATAAAATCAAAAATTGTCTATTATTGTTTACATAGACTGACAATTAAAACTTCTATTGTGATTACACAATACATACATTTTAAATTATAATAAATAGTAAAACATAACATTTTAGTTAAGTTATTTATAACATATAAATAATAACTTATTTATTACTTTTCGCTCATAACTCTTTAGTATTATAGCTTTATTTAATTAAACTAGTAACTGATTTTTGTGGTGACTATAAAAAAGCTTCATAGTATTAATATTTTTAAGGTCCACGGTCAGATAATTACAAAAATTTTTCCTTTTAACAAATGAATATTAGTTTATAGTACAATATCAGTATGAATAAAATTGTTATTTGGTCTTATATTTGTATCACCGAAGATGAATGATTTCTGTTGATGCTGCGAATTCAGACCTCGAATCATTATTTAATTTTCTATTTTTTTTTTTTTTTTTGGTATCTTTTATTGTTATTAATATCTCAAGATTTCATACGATCAGTTTCAGAACTTCAAGTAGCATTAATTCAGTCTTCATCAGATGATGAAGAATCTGCATCGAACCTTTCATTAAGTCTCCGTCTCTTTAAATTGCGCCTATTCATTTGTAAAAATAATACAATCATACATATTTAAATATACAGTATTACAAATAATAATATAACACAATAATTTACTTACCTAACCATATAGCTTGGTTGATCTAATGGATCTCGAATTCCAGTAGATGTAGATGGTTGATCTAATAAATCTCGAATTCCAGTAGATGTAGATGGTTGGTTTACTAAAGCAGAATTCAGTGATCCACTAGGATGGAAGGATAGAATTTCAAAATCGGAATTATCGGAATCACTACTAGAAGTATCCATTAAGTTTATTAACATATCATCATCAGAATCATCACTAATTATGATAACTTCTTGCAATTGACTTTCTTCATCATCCGAATCCAATACAATTGTAACAGGACTTTCCAGTGGAATTGCTAGTGGTGGTGATGCAAACGCTGATAAATCACTAGATACCTAAAAATATACATACATTTATTTTAAAGTAATACTATTATTTAACTCCTAACTTTCAATATTTTATTTATTTTACATTTTCTCTAAGTGGAGGTGCAGTCTCAAATTCAAAAGTAAATCGAACATTGCGGTCATAGTCATCCATGTCATATGGACTACTAGCAAAATTATAAAATTCATGACAAAAATGATATGTACGCTCATGCAGAAGAGGTATTAAGCTGTTAACAATAAACCCCTCTCTTATGTCAAAGGATGTTACTGTTTGTAATATCATATTTGCCACAGCAATAACATTAATCCTAGATATATTTGTGCGGTCACCGGCTAGTATTGCAGCTTTCTTTATGGCGATAAGATCTCTAGCGATGAATGGTTGTAATCTATGGACTTGAGCTGGATTATTTCTGAAAGAATACATTTTTTTTGTTAAACATAAATTATAAAATGTGAAGCAAAAAAAAAAAAAAATAATAAAAAAATACTATAAAATCAGACAGAGGTAAAAACCTTCCACCAAAAGACCCAACTATAATAACTCAAATCAAGTCTTTGTGAATTATTTTTTAGATGCATTTTTACCAATAATATCTGAAGTATGCATATGAAAAAATAATATTTAAAATTATTTATTATTTAAGAGTAAAATTTTAAATAAAAAAACAAAATTAAGTATAATATGATTTACCGAAAGTAAGCTGCATCACATTCTCTAAAATGGCCAAATGGATCAGGTAATGGTAGAGCCCACGCATTTTCAGAATACACTTGTACTCTCAATACTTGACCTATCGCTAAAAAGAATGTTGAATTGTATAAACAAATAAAATTTATAATTTTAAGAGGATGCAACCCATGTGTGTTGTCTCAGTCTTACAAATGTAAAAACATGGTTAATTTTACATACACAATAATCCATTTTAGTCTGTAATTTAAAAATTAAAATAAATTGACTTCTTTAGAAATTTAAAGATAAGATTATTATTCAGGGATACTAATAGGGTTTTATTTATATCTTAAATTACAAAGCAAATAATGAACTTTTTAAAACCGTAAATTGATAGTACATTTTAAAATGATAAAACTTGCTTCAAAATTAAAATATTTATAAAACCCTTCAAGTTACACTACATTTTTAAATTTTATAATAGGTTTAGAGGATGTCGGCGCACTGTTTGTTTTTTCTCGCTAACTCATACGCAACAGATGAAACGCATTTACAAAGAATCATTTTTTTTTTTTTATATTTTTGAGTTATCTTAAAGTAAAATTACCCATTAAAAAAATGATAGAGAATAATATTATTGAAGGTATGACATATCAATTCTCTAAATATTGTCTCAAAACAATTTAAACATCATTTAAATTTACAAAACTTTTTAATTTTATTTTGAAAGTCAAATACAAAATCAAATAACAATAAAATATAATACTGATATGTCATACTTCAAAAATATTATCTTCTATAGTTTTTCTAATAGGTGTTTTTACTCTAAGATTACTCAGAAAAAAAATTTTTAGGTGAAAGTTTTATCTATGTTGCCCATGGGTCTGAGAGAGAAAAAAAATATTACGTTGACACATCCTCTTAACTCACTCTAATTTTAAAAATAACGAAGTAAAATGGATTATTGTAAACGTATGTTCACATTATGCTCTTTTGTACCTTTGTGAGATGAGGATGACACTAGTGGGAGTGCTGTTCTCTCAAGAAAATTATAATAAATATTACATACTTATGTGTGGGGTTGGTAATTGACGTATAAAATTCCCAATCACATTATATTGATCATTGCCATTATTTGAGCCAGATGAATTAGAGTCATACGACGACCTACGTATCTCTATCACATGCATACGTAGAAGTTCCATCGTTACATTCAATGCTATATCAGCCCCTGACGGTGTCTCTCTTGCTCTTGTTCTAGAAAACAAACATTATAATACAAAAATAAAAATAAACAAAATAAGTAAAATTTATAAAATTATGTGTTTCTTACAAAATAAATTCTGTGAGGTATCTTGAAGGAACATTATATATTTGATGGTCACCCTGGTCATCAAATGAATGAAAAATTGTGTTGAATCTTTGCTTGCATAATGGACAAGATGGTTCGTACTAAATCATAAATATATAAAACTATGACTATTGTAATTAAGATATAGAGCATAAAACTTTTAATTAAATTCCTAATTAATCAAAAAGTATTTTCACATTATCTGTATTGAGTAAATAAACTAAAAAACTATATATTTCTTTTGATTGTATCTAATCAAGACTTCAGGCAATAAACATTTTTTTCTAAAGTTTTATTTAAATTTATTCTTTTTATTTTTTAAACTTAATTATTAAACCTTTTAAACTATTTTTAATTACATATAAAACATTTGATGTTATTAAAATAGATTGTAGTAATAATTAAAGGAAAATTCCTAGCAAAAAAATTTACTAACTTTCATTTTTAAATTGATACAAAAACAGTATTTTTTCCAACTTAAACTGTATAATATAGTCAGTATTTATTTAAAAAATTAAAATATTAAAGACAATAATATTATGATAAAAATTAATCATTATTAAGGATTTACTAAACTTACAAATGACCATCGTTTTAAACATTCAAAGCAGAATAAATGCAAACATGAATCTGTATAACATTTATTGGTTAAACCATCAAGACAAATTGAACAATTTGTAACTGGTGACGATGAGCGGTCTCTGGGATTAGGAAGTCTATTTGTCTGGGGTGTTATCGATTCTTTATCTGATGACAACTCCACAACATCAGAGTCTTCAGAGTCTCCGGTGAATGGCATGTTGAATCATAAATTTCAATTCTAAAATTAAAAAAATTAATGTTAAGTCTTATAAGTCAGTATTAAATGATACATTAGGTAAATAAAATTAATATTAAGTACACAATAATTATTTATATTACATTAACTTCATTAGCAAAGTATTCAGATTGGTATATCGAAGTTATTGTGACACTCAAAACTTAGATTTTATGTGTTAAAACTAACTTAGAAGTTTTACGTTATACATAAATTTTATCAGGATTTGAACTGACTATCATAACACTAATTACAATACAGTTTCTTAAGTTATAAACACTCGAAGTAGTACTTATCTTTACCATGACCAGGTAAACTACATTTTCCAGATCCCCCTTACATTATTAGTTAGCCCTGATTTTCAATTAAAAACATTAACAAGGCCAGCATAAATTAAAATACAAAAGTATACAAAATACTAATCCTTTGAATACTCAATATGATATTATTGTATTAGGATTTAATGAATTTTAATAATTAAGCAATAATAAAAAATAGAATTTAAATAGGTTAAGATAACAATTATGAAATATAGTGTTGTTAAACTTTTATATTTTAGTTAGCATAGTAATCAAAACATAGTAGTAAGAAATGTAAATAAAATTAGTTATTAATTAGGTTAAAATAATAATTACGTAAGTTAAGGTGTAAATTAGTATAATACAATCGATAATTACTCAATTGTAAATTTAGTATATAAGAGATATGGTTAAGGCAGAAAAGGGGTCATTGGTGGTGATCGTACGACTCGATTACCACTGGACGTCGCGTTAAATAAAGTATTTCACATCATTTTTGGTTTTACTTTATTTTGGTATACGTCCGAGTAATCGGAGTATACGACAAATTATATACCTATATTTATGTAATAAGACACTAATCTGAAATATAACAGATTTCTCCCTTTATTCCGTAAGCATATTATACTGAATTGAATAGTAAGAATAACCAGTAAGTAACCTAGAACTTATGAATTTTCAGGAAGATATAGTAATACTTAAACTAATATATGATTTTGCTCACCATAATATAATTAGGTAAGTAGTTAATATTTCACAAATATAATCTGTAAATGATAAATAAATAATGTGTCTATTGTATTTTTGTTTGTTCTACATTATTGAAATCTGCTAAGGAACGTATATTTAGACATACCAAATAAACAATTAACACTAAGCAACCATTGTGGTGTTTAGTTGTAAAACGTAAGTGACTGCGGGCCCGTTAAGATATAATACAATTGCCAAAAGCGCGTGCACGAAATACATTCGGTACGCAGATCATATGGCAAACACTGCGACCACAGTTGAAATCATAGAAAGATTTAACATAACGATAGGCATAAAGTAAAAAATAAAACAAAATCATTCATATTTACCTGTGGCTAAAAGATTTGATTGGTTTCGAGTCGCGAATCTCGACTAAAATAAGTAAAATACGATCACACCAGTCCACTGCTCACCGTCTCAAACGACAAATGTAAATCGTTAAGAATTCTACCTAACCTCACCTGCCCACGAGCGATGAATGTACCGCAAACAATTAAGCATGAGAAATGTCACAGACTGCACTACATTAGCCTGTAAAAAAGAAAAAAAAAAAGAAAAAAAAAAACTCAAAGAGCGTCTACACTACACGCAGGTACGCCGGACCACGCGTCCCGGAGGCGACAAACAATCACTATCAACTAGTGTCCGGACTGTCAGGTAAACACACTAACACGTGCGAACGCGCGATGCGCAGTGTCGCACGGACTAACAGAAACACCCCCTCCTCCCCCGCCCGTAGTCGTATTATAATATACATGACGATAAAAAAGCGGTTGGGCCGGACTGTTATCGCTCGGCGAGGCAGTGCAGGCGACAGTATCGCCAAAATATCGTTAATAACATCATAGCTAAATAATTTACTTAGCCATGGTCAGTGTAATAAATATATTAACCATCGACATACATAAACTATACAGTACTATGACTGTATAGTAACAATATATAGTTTATTAGTTTATATATCTCGATGAATATAACACATGTTTTGCGTCTGGACGTAACTACTCTAATCTATAGTGATAATACCGGATAAATATTATTATTTTAAATAAATACCGACATTAAATATATACCGAATAAAAAACTGCGATTATTTACAGAGATTCCTGTCAATGAAAGTAATCGTATCGTTATCGTTATCGTTTATTTGATTAAAATTATATAAAATTTTTATTTATTACTCATACCGTCGATTATAGAATATAATAGTTTATTCTATGATCATTACCTACCTATATCTACTTGATGATGAATGAATTTACAAAATATTTTTTACCCAGAGCCAAATGAAAATGATTCTATGAGGTGTTAATTATGTATTAGGTAATTGTTTGAACAAATTTGTAAATACTTGATTTTAAATCTGAATACTTGTAGCCATTGCATTGCTGACTAAATGGAGCAGAGTTATCTCCATCAGAATTTACAACAAACTCTTCATCACTACCGTTATCTAACATTCAAAATGTTTTAAAAATAAGTAACTTATACCTTATTTATTATTTACAATTAATTCTATCACATTTTTCTGTTATTTAATATTACCTTTGGCTGTGTTAAGTTCATTAGTGACTTGTGACTTGTTCCTGACCATAATTTTTAGATTTTTTTCGTTATTAATACCTTCAAAAATGATAAAAAAAAATACTATTAGAAATATCTATATTAAAGTAAGTGTTTATACCTACTCAGAACTATTTATTACCTGTAGCTTTAGGAATCTGTTTAAGCGGACTACTCAGAACTGATGGAATTCTATTAACATTTACCTTCATCATTTTTTTTTTTTTTATGAACAGTATACATTTGGAATAATTTTTAACAGATCTTGACGATTTAGAATATTCTTCGCTAATGTCATTTTCAAATGTGGATATCTCAGAAGTATCCTCAACTTTTTTAAATTTTTGTACGCTTTGGTTAGATTACTTAATATAAAACTAATAAAATTTTTTATATTAATATAATATAAATTATAAATTTTTTATTACTTACATTAGTAGATAATAATCTTGCTGCCAAAAAATTCAAAAGTTTGGGACACATACAACAGTATTTTCTTCAATAAAACAAACAATTGACCACATGTTTGTTTGATCTACAGAAGAAAAAGAATTATAATAAATTATTATTAAAGTTATGTTTAACAATGATTTGTATGTATAATACATACGTATAGGTAGCTATTTTTTTTGTCCAATGTATCTACTAGCATAATTTTTTTTTGAAGTTCTTCAAAAGTTCAAAATGATTAATTCATATAGGTATGTTCTGATAATTTGTCTACTTCATATATTATATTAAAAATTTCTAAATTGATTGGTTGTTCGTAATATGGTTTTTTTGATGAACATTTGTTGCCGATAATACACATTGTATATAAATATGCAATATTTATTACTTTAACAACATCATTGCTAATAATTAAGACATAACAGTCAGCAGCTTTTGTTGTTTTTATAACCATATTTTTTAAATGCACTATACTATATTGAGGTCCAATCAAATTTGTTAAAATTAGCCCATTTTAATGCTCTTTTTTAAAATAAGATTACTTTGAAGAAATAATTTTTTGACCTATTTTATACTCTTCAGCCTGATTAAATTCTTCATTGAATCATTTTATAACCTGTTGAAGGGGTTGTTTTCTCAACTTTTTTTTTATATTTTTCATGAAATTCTCAAATGAAAATGCGATTATATTGTCCAAAGGAGCAAATTTTTCATAATCATCAGCAATATGAAGTAGATTGTGTACATTGTGGGATATTAAATGTTTGCCATAAATTATTTCAAAGTTTTTAACAAAATAATGTAAGACATTTCTGGCATAACTGATGTATATTCATTCATATTTGTTTATAGCCTTGCATATTTATATTTTAATAAAATAGCCATAGCAATATTTAGAGTCATAAAATGATTTAAACAATCTTCATAAATGGGCGAATGTAAGTTCCTACACTAGACCTGGCAGGTAAACAAGATACACATGTTAGTTCCTACACGATAAAATTAGGTACATATGTAAGTTCCTACACAGTAAAAATCAGGTACACGTGTAAGTTCCTACACTAAGTATATTATAAGTTATCAATCTAATATCAGTTAAATCATATTATAATACTGTCATACATTTTAACCCTTTATTCTTATAATAAATAATAGTTCTTTATAATATTTAATAATTTTAAAAATAATAATTGTAATATAATAATAATTTATCATTTATTGTAAAAAATATAAAGCAGTGCATTCTATACAATTTTAATAATTAACCTAATAAATATTATCAATTTAATAATTTTAATATAAAAACAATAAAAAAAAATATATATTTTATTTTATGAGATTTATTTCTGAAGCTTATAGCTTTAACGTGTCATATTGATTAATTGTTTAGTTAAATATTCTTTTATTTTTTGATTTATACAATTTTATTTTCGGCATGTTTTTGACTTATTTTAATTACTAAATTACTCTCAGTTGTTCTTATTTTTATGTATGTATTAACTTGAAATAATTTGAGAATTTCGATAATTTTAAAAATATGCTGATGTTGATGATAAAAATTTGAATTAAAATCGAATGAAAACTTTCGCATGCGTTATTTTATAGACGTGGATTGATAACTTATAATATACTTAGTGTAGGAACTTAAACGTGTACCTTTTTTTTACTCTGTAGGAACTTACACATGTACCTGTCTTCCATCGTGTAGGAACTAACATAGTAACATACGTACCTTTTTTTTTCGTGTAGGAACTTACATATCACATATGTAGGAATTAACGTATGTAATTGTCTACCTGTTACTCTCGTGCACTGAGATAGATAAAAATATACTATAGTAGTAGTAAATATACTATAAGTATATTCTTATCTATCTCAGTGGGTCTCAGTCACGGTAGATGTATATTTAACGGGTGGAAGGTAGGAACGAAATGGAACGAAAAAAAAAATAATCGCGTGGAATCGTTCCTGATCATTCCCCGGTCGGACTCATTCGTTTGTAACGACTCGTTCATGAACGACCTGTCACTCGTATATGTTATTTTGAAAGATACAAAAAACTTTTCTTTTATTAAATAATATTAAAAATTAACAAGTTGATTTAGTTGTGTTTATAGTGATTCTACATATTTTTTATAAAGAAAATCAAGCGTATCCAGATTTTTGGCCAATAATCTGTTGCACCTGGCCGACATAATTTGAGCAGTCTTTGAAGTTGGAAAATATACTTTTCATAGTCACTCTTATAGCAGGTATTGTTGCTTATTTTAATGCCACTTCCTTCCATGTATACAACATTGTCTTGTGTTTTTTACTCAATATTCTACTAGTTTGCGTGAAAGTTCTTGATATGGCATACCTAAATATTATTGTTTAACCAAAACCGTTGTTCTACTTGTAGTTGTTGATTGGCTTTGCATAATGCATATATTGCTTATCTTTCACCTTTGTCATTACAAATTCCCAAACGGTGTTCTGTTTCCAATTGTATCGGATGAACAACTTCTGGTTCTATATTAAAAATTGTTTACCTACATGTAAAAATCAAGTTATTATTTATTTTATTAAATTTATGTTTATTTTGATCGTAGCATTCATTGATAGAGCATGCGATAGCTGTGTGCGCAAGCTATGCAACGCTTGTTATTGCTGTAAAATATTTTTTATTCTGAGACTCGCTCAACCATCAGCCGCAGTACAAACCGCCCTGAGCATGCTCAATGTGGGTCGTGCTCCGACAATGATTTATATAATTTACATGTAAGAGTGTGTGGCCATTGTATGCATTTTTATTAATTTATATAAATACAAATTTATGTATTGTTTGTCAATTATAAATTAAATAGAACTATAAATTATAATGCATTATGGTAAATGAGCATGCCCATACTCCAGAGTAAACATTTGCCACTGAATAGATGTCATAGGACACCCGTCACAATTACATAAAAAGACAAAACAAATATAATATTATTTTATATTATCTACCAATATTTTTGGAGCAGAACGCATAAATAAATAATTAATGAAGTATCTAATCCAATGATACTTTCAAAATGTATAAATCATTACAGCAATGTTATCTGACATTTCTCAATATCAATATTATAATATGTTTACAGATTCAGTATGAATTACTGATGAAGAATCTTGTATAATACATTTTCAAACCTATTTCCTAATAAAATTGGATTTTTTTAAATGTTTTGCTATACATAATAGGTACTTGAACTTGTGATTTTCTTATTTTTGAAAATGTTTAGAAAATTCCATATGAAATTGAGCTAGGGTGTTTACATTGTTTTCTTGTTTACAATTCGTTATTACTTATAATCAAAGCTAATTTTTTAAATTGTGTGTAATTTTTTTTTTTATGAAAATTTAATATTTTATAAAAATACCAATATGATCTAATACCGTCTTATATTCAATAGGTAAATCACAATAAGATATTAAAATGTACTTAAGTAACAATGCGTAAACTGAGTCAGTATCTAGGTACTATCTACAAAATATTCACTATCAAGTTTTACATTTTTTTTATTTCTATAGTGCAAATCAGCGCTATCTTAAAATTTCATTCATTGAATAAAAAATTGTAATGATTTTAGTGATTTGAATAATAGAACGAGTGGATCATGTAGTCCTAAACTCTCAGTACCTAATTTGTGCCTATAATACAATTCAATTTTTAAAAATAAAGATTAAATTATCAGACCAATAATTTTAGTTGTTAGTTCATGTAGAAAATACTAATAAAATTATTAAATACATTTACATTTTTTTCTTAACAGAATATCATGGACAAGAAAACAATGATGAAGAAACTTAATGAAATGTCAGATGAGGAGCCCATATTTCTTAATGGTTTCAAATATGGACTCAAAGCTGAAAAAATAATCACAGTTAAGAATCTCGATGACATTCTGTATTTCCTAATGAAGTGGGAAGGTGTCGAAAAAACAACACTTGTTAAGACTAAACATGCTAGTGAAAATTGTCATACACTCGTGTTGAGATATTATGAAGGAATTACAAAATGGTCTCATAAAATGTAAGTATAATTACCAGTGATGGGAAAGAATGTGTTCCTATTACATGAACTTAACATGAACGAGTTCATTTTTATAAATAAATTTCCCATCACTAATAATTATACTTGTTTTTATTAATAAAATTATATATGTCGTAGGAATAGGTATAGTAAAAGAATTTAATTTTTTGACTATATGCCTACGACACATACATATGTTTTTTTTATTATTTTTATATTACTTCTTAACATTAAAATTAAAGTGCATGTTTTGAGAAAATAAAGTCTGATTATAAAAATAAAAATGTTGTATGAAAATTATATCCAATCTTCTACTAGGGTACTTCAATAAATTCTGAGAAACCATTCCATATCACAAGTTTATCTTATTATACCACATTACATGTACCGCTAGTAACACGGTGAATTTAATAATTATTATTGCTAATGTTAAATTTTATTCTTAAATCAATGGTAAAAGTTTCAATTGTGTAATATTGAATGATTTGTTAACGATTAAAAATTTAATAATTGCGAATTTTTACACATAATATGATTAGATATTATAGTTTTATATTTTAAAAAATTATCAAATAGACATGCATTACCATAAAAACATGTTAGTTGCAGTTGTGAGTAAAAAAAAATTTTTTTAAATCTAAAAACTTGACTGGTTTTAGACCAAAACACCTCCTATACAAGTTAAAGAGGAGAGTTGAATATATTAACAAATAAGGTAAGATTTTTGATAATTAATTATTATATCAATTATTCACAAATCAATAAGTGAAAAAAAAACATTTTTATGGATTCTGAAAATTAAATATCAAAAATAGAGTCTTCTAATTTTGTATAAACATCATTAAAAATCCCTTGAAAAACATTTAAACATAATTTTTATATAATATATATTGTTTACTGTGTTAAAATTAAACTTATTTCATAAAATAATAAGTGTATTAGATACACTATTAGATTATTAGATATATTAGACCTATAGAACACAACTATACAAATTTGTAATAAATTACATTGAAAATAACAATTACAATTGAATTTACAAATAAGGTGATTTATTTCAATACAATTATACATTCGATTATTTAAATGATGTTAATACTAATAACTAATGAATATATTATAAAATAAGATATGTGTAGTAGGTATACAAAGTATAAGTGTAGAAAAATGTAAGATAAACAAACTACATGTATACTGATTATTAACTTCCGAAAAAATATTTTTATGTTGTGAACGGTATTTAATAATTGCATAATATTAGGTATATCAATGTGTACAAGAATCTTAACTTCTTGTTTAAATAACATTTTGCTATAAAATCTATTATAAATACTATATTATTATGAGTTATGACAAATAAATATTTGTTCCGTGGATGTATGAATTCATACGTTTTATCTACAGTAAGTGAATTAATAACATATCTAGTTGGTCTAATTGCTTATATTATTATTATAATTATTCATTTTATTGAATGCTTCTTTAATAAATTTATTATTTTTTATTTCATTGAAGTTTTATGAAAAAAAAATCATTTAGTTTAAATTGTGATGAAATGTATTTATTTTAAGATTAATGAATATTTTCATAGTAGTTTTAGCTTTAGTTAAGCTGTCGTTATTGATAATAGTGTTTATTTTATAAAATTACCACTTGTGAATTCATAAATTTACTGATAGATCCGTATTATAGATTACGGAAGCCGCTAAAATGTTAAACAGTTATAAAATCATGTAAGGCATGCTGAAATATATTTTTAGTTTTTTTTTTTTTTTATTAAATTTTTTTACTACGTACTTACATTGGAATGAACCAGAAAGTCATTTGTAATAAGTCAATCGAAGAAATTTTACGCTGGCACACAGAAATATTTTCCATTTCCAATTAAATAAGTAAAAAAATGAATACAAAAACGTTTATTATACAAACGTAATGCAACAGTGGCGGCAAAATTGTGTCCCATTTTAATGCTATATCGCCACCGTTGCAGTGTGGCTGTGTGGGGGTCGGGGGACCTTTGCGAAGTAGACGCTTGTTTGGCCGATTTACTGTGCTGTGTATGATATTGAAATTAAGACCGCGATACCAGGACTCCGTCGCTAGGTTAACGTTTTAATATATTTGTTATATTATTATTTCTACAACGTCAACAGAAGTTACTTATTAAAGTATAGGTACTCGTACTCGTTACTTAAATTACGCGTGTAGTTTAATATTCTGCTCTATAATTCATCAAATAATGTTATATGAGACAATTTAAAGACATAATATTCGACTTGTTTCTATATCGTCTATACACTATTATTATTATTATTATTATTATTAGATAATTATAGATTTTAGTTATTTCTACTTAAATTTAAAATGATTGGTATAATACCTAATAATGTTAGTGATACATATTTTATATTATGCTGTTTCCGGTTATAATTATTTAATATTATTTGTTTTTAACCTTCATTTACACAATATATTGTACTTAAACAAAAAAAAAAAAAAATGAAAAAGAAATGTGCGGAGTAAAGGTTGAGGTGATGTATTATAAAATTACCACAATGCATTCGCAGTTACGGTGCAGCGGACATTTTAATTTTTTATTTCGAACAGAGCAATTGTTATTATATTTTCATGATGACACTCGAATTAGATAAATATAATTTTCATTTCAGATAGCTGTAGTGTAGACGCGGTCTCGTATTTTGGTGGCAAAACCGTCTCTTCGAGTATATTCCAATATTCTATGTTTATTAACGTTTATTCTTTTATTTCGATTGCAGTAGGTTTGCAGGTCTGAGTGGTCTGTGGGCGAGGATGACGGTAAGCCATATAAATCACTTAGGATACAAAAGGGACGGAAACGCTTGTCACACGTGTACGATTTGGGTCACAGTTCAGCTTAAAAATGAAATCGAACAACTAAAATACGCATCCTGCAATGTATTATTACAATACGTTTCTCTCCTGCAAGTCGAAAAACTGCGCAGTATTTCCTAATCTATATTTTTATGCATTATATATTATTTTATATATATTCTACTTCTACATAATGATGTACCTACACTCGTGTGTTATAAAATACTACAATATCGTCTTGTACCTTAACCTTAATGTGTATTTTGTCGACCGTCTGCTGTGACAATGGTTTATAAAGCACGTAGGTACCTATAGGTTAGGTACCTAACGTACACCGGTACATCGTACCGGTCAACGGAACGTGTTCTCGGGCGCCCCAAACACGATTACTGCCTTTAAGGATGGGGCTATACACGGCGTTTTCCGCCGCGTTTCCCGTCGAATCGAAAATGCGTTGGTTTATATCGGAGTGGTAGCTATACACAACGGACGTAATACGCCGCGTTTCAATCCGCGGCGGAAAACGCCGGCCGGCTTGCGTTTTGGCGGACGAACGTCGAAGTAATAAAAACGCAAACTCCTAATTTTACATTGTTTTAAATTAGGATGGGCTATACTGGTGACGGAAAACGTCGAGTTTGCACCATAATTTTTTAGATATTGTACAGATATCCGTGGCGGAATACGCTCGACGGATACGCCTTGTATAGCTAATCCAACGGGAAACGCGGCGGAATACGCGGCGTACGAAACGCGGCGGAAAACGCCGTGTATAGCCCCAGCCTAAGTCTTTACGCTTACCTATATACAAAAACACACACACACACATCACCTTTGCTCTCAACAACATTTAATACTGTTGATTTCAATTATTTACGGCTACTATAAGTTTTATAACTAGTATACGATATACCAATCCTAATATAATGAGGTTCTGCTCCGTAACGTCCTAGTTACACACTCGATAGACCTTTCACAACTGCCCTGCCACCCGACGGGGCTGTAGCAACGGTTCATCCATGGCCTTTGGAACGTGCTGACTTGGCCGGAACGGTCACGTAGGCCATCGTGGGAACCGACTCGGTTACACTACCGATATACCCTGATTCAACACATTCTTATGCATTATGTTCATTCTTATGCCCTGTATGGGTAAGCCTACCATATATATATATTTCTATATGCATATACAACATAATGTTAAATATAAAATGAAAATAACATATTATAGTAGGTACATATAACATAGTTATGAGAGATTATTAAAAATTAAATTACAATAAGTTTTGAAAAAGTGAAAGTGTGGTGAGAGTGTGAGACAAAAATAATCAATATTTAATTCATTAGAGAATTGCATTATTCTGTTGCTGGGACAGTTTTTAGCGTAGTTTGTAATTTTCATATTCATATAAAATGTTTATTTAGTTCGAGTACTATGTGTAGGAACAGGAAAGGAAAAGTGAGATAAGAAATCAGGACAATCAATTATTCCTGAAAAAAAGCTTATAAGTAAAGTATAAGTCTAATCTTAATCGACAACGTTCCAGTATTTCAAGGTTAAGAATAAACAAGAAAGGGAAGTATGAAGATTGCGGATCCCTTGGTGCAGTAAAGCACGATTCCGTACGATTTTGATCAAACAATAGATTATCAAAAACACCCCAAAAACAACATGATTACGTACGATAGTCTGTGCAATTCTGCAATTTAATATATATTGTCAATTTGTGTAAAATATAAAAAAAATATAAAATATTGTAAAATTGTAAAAATGTAAAAAAATAATTATAATTTAATGCTTTGATATTTGTTACAAATTTTTGATGAATATTTTATATGTCGTTATTTAATATTTATAGTCAATTTGTATAAATATAAAAAATATATACGTATAAAAAATTGTAAAATTGTAAAATAATAATTATATAATACTTGATAAATATTTATATACTTATGATGTACAACAAAAACTTATCTGATAGGTATATATCACTGTTGTACGTCAAGTATATAAATGTTACTAAACAGACGACCGGATTTACAGTCCGATTTTTTATACATAGAGTTAGATTGTGGTCAATTGACAGTACCGTTTTTCGTTGGAATCAGTAAGTTCACCCAGTACGCCGGACGCCGGCTCCGGCACACTGTACTTGGAGAAACAGGGCGACCGGTCGGCAAAATATAATCGTGTGTTTGGACCCTTAGGTACTTATAGTTAAGTATAAGCGAAACGTATATAAAACGCTCTAATTAAGGCCGGGGCCATACACGGCGTTTTCCGCCACGGATTACGTCCGTCGTGTACTATTAACTACTCCGATATAAACTTTCAATTCGACGGAAAACGGCGCGGAATGCGTAACGTACGAAACGCGGAGGAAAACGACGTGTATATAGCCCCGGCCTAAGTCAAAAAGACTAATACCATATGGAAATCTGGCAACATTGCATTACACTCTTGGGTACAAAACGTACGGAATCGTGTGTCTTAAAATGTGCACGATCCGGTACGCTGATGAGGACCGTAGGTACGGAATTGTGTTCTACCCCCCTTGGTGTTCGGGCCAAGTAGCATATAATAATAATAATAAACGCGCGCTTGGTCACCAATTACTTCGTGCGGTGCACGCACACACCGACCGACCTGTGTATGTGTATATAGCGACTCGAGAGAAGTGGACGGATTCGCCGAGCAAAATTCCGAGTGCTAGTGTAGGTGTGTGTGTGTGTGTGTGTGTGTGTGTGTGTGTGTGTGTGTGTGTGTGTGTGTGTGTGTGTGTGTGTGTGTAATAATATATATACATCACACACATATGTATTTGGCTTCTCTTTCTACCCTGGAATGTTGACCGGGCAGGTGAAACGTGTTTAGTACCGAGATTGTTGTATCATAATATTCGTCGAAAAACGTTGTCCGATGATTATATATATATATATATATAGCATTACATCTGCTAACTGGTTTTTGTCGACGGTCCTAGTATTGTTATGCGAGTATATTTAAGTATATTATATACTTATTAGTTATTATTATTAACATGTAATGACAGTGAATTTAAATTTATCTATTTTATTTTAACTATTATTATACCTACTTAATAATTCCAACAAAAACACTCCGTCGAACTCCGTGTAAAAAATTGCGAAGTCAAAAAAAAAAAAAATGGCCATCGTTAGCATTATAAAGATGTGATATCATTAATAATTGCTAATTACACTAAATTAAAAAAATAATAGTCATTTATAAAGCTTAGGCATCATAAAGATCTGATATCATGAATAAATGCTAAGTAAATTAAATTTAAAATAAATGTATTCTATCTCAATAATTTATTTACTTTGATAGAATTTATTTCGAAAAATAAACATGTCCGTTCGTAATTGGACTATTTAACAAATTTCCATGACAAATGTTACTAAATTTGTTTTTAAAAAAGTCTTAATTATTAATTTATAAATAAAATAAATTCTCGCAAAGTAAATAAATTATTGAGATAGAATACATTTATTTCAAATTTAATTTACTTAGAATTTATTCATGATATCAGATCTTTATAATGCCTAAGTCTTATAAATAACTTTTTTTTTAAATTTAGTGTACTTAGCAATTATTAATGATATCACATCTTTTTAGTGCTAAGGATGGCTATTTTTTTTTTTTTTGACTTAGCAATTTTTTACACGGAGTTCGACGAAGTTGGGATATCAGTAGTTTTTTATAACATATTTTTATGTACCAGCATGTAATATAATTTACAGGTTTTTATGTTTTTATTTATTTATTATATTATTATTATGATTGTTTATTTAATGTTATCATCACTTTTTTTTTTTTTTAATTATATTCAATTTTTTCCCCATTATTATAATATAAGAGCATCTTAACCCCCCCCCCCCTCACCCCGTAACCATTGTTCAAAATAAATAATTATTAATTGTCGACGATCCACATGGCCCCCTACAACAACGGAATACAACAATAATTACACGTGGTTATTACGATAATAACATTATATAATATAACAATATCACGGCGCGCCGGCGAATACACGCTGAATGTCACGTATACGTATATGGCATAGAGAGGGTCACTGGCGCTGCTGCATGAAACGTTATAACTAAAAACCTCAAAAATACTTGACTTCTTTGCTAGAATATTATTCAACCAATTTTTTCAAAAAGGACAAAGGTATAATCTGCATATCATGACCGATCTATTGATACCACAAACAGACCAATCTGTTCATTCATTAGGCCTGTAGCCCTGGCTAAAGAAAGTGGGCAAATTTACACACATTCAATGGGCAAACTCAGGCTCGTGTAATGTAGTATATAGTATGGTAGTGACCGCTCCGCTTTTATTTTTTTTTACTTAGCTTCGCGCCACTACTGTCGCGCTACATTATTATTTGATTTAAATATTTCATAAATATCACACACTAACCTAACCATTGATATATATATATTATATCTTAGTTCGTATTAATAAATATTAAAATTTACTTATGCGAAAAGAATTTTATTTTGTGATGACAATGTGTGACTTAACCACGGCCCAAGATAATATAATGGACTGGTATCGATAAGGTGAGGGGAGTAGGGAGTAGGACTCGCAAATGTCTGGCGTTATCACCAGCGCGAATAGTGGTTTAATTTTAAACTATTCACAATATACTTATTAGTTCGTTGTCAGTAGTTTAAAATTAAACCACCGTGCGCGCTAGTAACAGTTTAGTCCCTACCACTATGATAACGTCAGACGTAATATGAGATCCACCGAAATTGTTTGGATACCAGTTCAGTATATCTCTTAGTCTGTGATAGTACGTTACACGTCTATATCTGATATATTTGATTAATAACTACACGATTAACAAGTAACAACTAACGAATACTGGCTACTGGTGTCTGTCAGCGTAGTTATAGTGCATTAACATTATACTCGCTTTTGTATATTCTATTACCAGCGGCTAAACTGTTTTTTTATTTTAATAACTGCAGTTCCAACCCATAGTGTAATATCTCCACGTTCCAACCGGAGTAAATAATCGTGAAGTAACTGTGTGTGACGTGTTCAGTGTTATATACGTCTTTTGTGTTTGAGTGTACGTATATAAATTTATTATTTCGATATTTCTTAGTCAGAGCAGTCGTCCGTTAATCGTTTCACTAAATTGTCGTTCATCATGTCAACACAGCAAAATATATTATTTTATTCAAGAATATATGAGAAGGTGGATAAACAAGATTTGAGGTACTTACATGGTTTTAATGTAACATATTTTTAATTGAAATGGCGTCAATTTATCATTTGTGTTTGAATAATTGTTTACTTCCACCTATGACAGGTTTGTAGCTATATCAGAAGAATTTAGTAAGACATTACCCAAGGACCGTACGATGACTGAAGCTGAGTGGCGAAATCTTGGTTTTGAACTGCCAAGTGGCTGGACACATTGTGGAAAAATACGGCCAGATCGTATGTAGAATTTTTATAAAAATATACTATATATTTTAATTTCATATTTTTCTTTATATATATACATTTATAAGAAAAATTGAGTATTATCTGTAGGCACAACTAGGGTTAATTTTTTGGGGGGCTAGAATAAATGCAATGCGTGTATATTTTGTTTATGGAATGTGCACATTGATAATATCTGAAATAATAATAATAATTGAGGGAGCTATCCAAATATTTAGGGGAGGTTAAGACCCCCCAAGTTCCGCCTAATTGCGCCTATTAATACTATTACCTTATTTAACACACTGATTGCCTTGGTCAACAACTCTGACGTTAACCTGTTGACTAATTGTATATGCACCTTTATGACTTTCTAATTTGCTTGGGTATTTAAGTGATGTTAATATTTAATCATGGTTCTGATTTGACATAATTTGAGTAATACAAGCAACGTGCATCTAATACTACCTAAGGCACTCAACATATTAAAACTAATAATAAGTTAATTATGTATAACTAGGCATCTATTGAATACTAATTTCTACACTAAAGATTTATTTAAAAATGTGAATTCTTCAGACTTGTTAAAAACAAATTAAATAATAATATGTATTTATGCATTAGTTAGATCATAAAATATACATCTAATGTGCTCTTAAAATGATTAAAAAATATGTTTTTATTCAAAATATTCTAGACTGTTTCCTTAATGAATATTAAAAACATTTCATTTTGGTTAACATAAGTAAAATAAAAATAAATTATTTTTATTGTTTTAAATCATTATTTAGTCTATCAAAATTACCTTTTTTCCCCTTATTAACCACTGACATGGGGAAAGTAGCCTGTTTCCAGTTAATAATAAAATAATTAAGCCATATTCATGTTAAAAGCAGTTGTGTACTTAAAAATCTTATTATTAAAATTAGCAACTTATCAAAAATTAAAAAATCCCAGTATAAAACATAAAATACTTTTCTGTTACATTTTTTTAAATATGCTTAATTCTCTTAGATAAAATGATTTTATTTTATATGCACCATAAATATTATTGTGCATTCTTTGCTAAATTGTTGATATTTCTTATTCTCATCAAATTGAATACATTATTACACTTATAAATAATGAATTTTCTTGCAAATCGGACCCTAGTTATAACAAGTATTGAATTATTATACTTGAGAGAATTTGATACCAACTGCTTCTGTCTTTATCTTGTACATGCAGTATATATATATATATATATATATAGAAATTCAGACGTGTTTTCGCTAAACGTACAAATTTATTTAGTATAGTAATAATAAATCCAATAACAGATTTGCATTTGTCGTTAAGTCTTCTTGACCTAGACTTTCCCAAATTATTGATTTTATTACCTTAAATTCAAAAAAAATTAATTCAAAAAAAAATTGGGTAGGTCGTGTAAAGTAAACTTAACAACCAATTCAAATCTGTTTTAAAATTTCTAAGACTTAACTAAATCAATTGATACATTAAATAACATGTCTAAATATCTATGTTCCGCACGTGTTGGACAAAGATAGAAATGGTCGGTATCGAATCCCCTTAATATGTTTGCTTAATTTATTAAATTTAAATAGTTTAT
The DNA here is from genome assembly GCF_020184175.1 of Aphis gossypii. NCBI lineage: Eukaryota > Metazoa > Arthropoda > Insecta > Hemiptera > Aphididae > Aphis > Aphis gossypii. Next base: position 62,239,908 of record NC_065533.1, read on the forward strand.
AGAGCTTTGTATTAGATTATAAATGTTGACATTTATTATTAACTCAAAATATTATTATAATTATGTATAATTATTTTGTTTCAGAACCTGCAAATATGGTGATATTTGGAAAAAATAAAGAAACAAATAATTCATAAAATTGATAAAAAAAAATGATCATTTCTTATTAAACTGTTTTAGATTTTTATTTAAAACAATAACAATTAATGTATTTATTTTCTATTTTATATAAACAGTAAAACGCATTACTTTTTTTTTTCTGGCTGAATTTACATATAAAATATTTAATATCATGTTTAAACTTTTTTGATTTTCATGTTAATTTTAAATACAAATTTATAGCTAATAAAATATTACTTTTGATATTATGCAATCATACTGTGTTTTTAGCAATTCATTACTCATAGAATTTTGTTTATTTTTATTTTTATAAAGTATGGTGATTTACATATTATACATAGTTCCACATAAATTATTAAACCTGTAGGTAATAACAATTTATGCTGGAGATAAATTCACTATATACACTATAATACTATATTATTTAAAATCATTTTACACTTTTCTAAATAATGTGAAGTGTCGTAAATTATCAGTAAAAACTCAAATTTATTTATTGTAATTTCCTATAAAATTATAAACTTTAGTTAGTATTATATTTATTTTTGCTTGTAAAGAGTTTTTTTAACCACTTGAGCAAAATTGTTTGTAGACTAAGATTTAACTACAAACATAATTTAAAAATTTTATCAGGTACTAGTAGCAAACAACAACATTTTCAGAAAACATTCAAATGTATTTAAGTCCTTGTCCTAATAAGTAGAACAGAATACAGCTTAAATTTAAGTAATCACATTTTAGATGACTGCAAACAAAATAAGTAGCTAAGCAGGTTATTATATTATAATATAATTACAAATAATATTACTTATAAGTTATAAACCAATGACAAAAGAAAATTGGTAAGTTTAACAAGTAAAATAGGAATGTAAATAAACATGGGTATTATATTGAAATTACTAAAAATACTGTATTTAGCTACTGTATCTATGTAACATACTGTCGACAGTTTAGTAGCATACAAGTTATAGGTCGGGGCCACACATAGCGGTTGAATCGTGACATGACGCAGTTAAACCGCGTATCAGGTAGTTGCAGTAAAAATCAAAAATTTTTGAATTTTTTGTGCGACTCAACCACTATGTGTGGCCTTGCCATACACTAGTAACGAATCTCCCATTCAATACCAGTGTGCAGTGTCTAACATTATGATATAACCCATACTCCGTGTCTCCGTTCGCCGACCTCAAAGATCAAAACAACAGGAATGTGACTGTTGGATATAAAACTTAATATTTTTGAATTCATCAATTTGAAGCAATGATGCCACAACATTGTGTCGCCAAAGCGCTGTCACCGATACAACGCATATTGTTCAACCTTTGGACCCATCACTCACGATATAAGCTAGCCGTTTTTAGTGTTTTTAGTTTTTACCCGTGAGTCTACGATCCGGTATCCTATCATCGGCGTTACACACTGCCATTTTTTCTTACGTTTTGTTAACTTTTGCTCATCCGAGCTGATCGCTGTAACGCACCGCGCCATGCTGGCGATTTTGTTTCTTTTGGTTCGTTAGCCACCATGGCTACGTCCGTTCTACGCAGTGCGAACATGTAGTCGCGAACTTCGCGATTTTGTATTGTTTGTGCAGTCGCTCGTCCGTTATAAAATGGTATTTAAATTTTAAGCTATAAACGCAGTGCGACCCGTGTTGTGCATCCCTTTGTTTACCGTCCACGACGTCGTTTTTGCCGTGCGAATACGCTAAAAATCACACTTTCCAGGTTGTCGTCCGATGGTTTTTACTTTTTATATGTTTCAAGCCCGCTCTGTTCGAGCGACCCCAACAATACACCGGCACATGACTCGTTCGGCATAGTTGACCTTCGTGCAGTTGCCGCAGCTCCCATCATTTTATCAGCTTATCATCGTCCAGTTATCAACAACAATATCGCCGTAATCATATTGTCGTAGTCGTACACGCGATTTAATGTTTTTTATCATTCGTCATCTCCGAAAGGTTTATTTTGTATTATTATTATTATTATTCTAGTTGCAAAAACTTTAAGAATGAGAATAACACTAACAAATTATACAAAAAACTACTAAAAACTTACTTCCTGCAGTTTTGTTGTAAACAAAGGCTTATAGAAGTTCTAAAATCCGCAGGTTTAAATATTTTAAATATTTTTTTGTATTTATTATATTTTATTTAAACGTTTTGACGAATTCAACAAATTATTTTACGAGTTGTAGGTACTAATATAAGGTGATTTTTTTTTGTGTGTAACAAAATAATAACTTTGTACCTAATATTTATGTAATAATTATTAAGATTTAAAATATGAAAAACTTGTATAAGTTTAAAACTCACGTTACACGGCTACACCACTGCTCTGAGTCTGTAGAGTCTGGAGTAATATTACTAATAAATAATGTTTTATTCTAAATCAATCGTTATTCATTATCGTAAGTTTTTCCGTATAACGGATTACCCATAAAAACATAATTGTATAAAATTGTAGATATTTTATGTGAATAAAACCTATTGATGTATTTTATTTTATTTCAAGAACTTAGACCTAAAAACATAACAAGTTCTGGTCCAGACCAATATTATGGACTAGTAATGAATTTAATTGACGATAAAATAATTGAAGAAATGAATAATAGAAAAAAAACTTTCTTAGATACACTTTCTCTAACTCCGTCTAATAGATTTACATTAGAATTTGAAACGAGAATTCAATTATATTTTCAAAGGTGGCATAAAGAAAGACGTAATTCGAGTAGTCGAGAGTTGATAATATGGCCGTCAGTGATTGTTTGCAACACTTTTTTCAGCATACAGCATAGCAGATTTCAAATTTATTTTTTATATGAAATAATGTTTAGTGGTAAAAATATTTTTCTCTCTACAGTATTCAATAGAAAACATATACCTACCTACCAATGGGCTACCTATTGGCTATTACTTATTCTGTACCCAACCGCACCTTACATTGTCTGTCCACCTGAACAGTCAAGTAGGTATTTTAATGTGAGGCGACGTATCGGCGCCGGTTCTATAGGTATATATTGATCAGTAACTCGGTAACAGCCGTTTCCGTTTGTACCGTCTAGAATAAAATACAACCAAAAGAGAATATTGTTGTTTCCATTTTATAGACATACAAGATTTATTGTCGATTTTACAGTGAAGTGCCTTTTCTTAACACGGTCCCGACTTACTGGTGCCAACACCCTCGGCGACGTGAACCTTCATCAAGATTAAAAGTGACGTTTTTAAAATACATATTATAAACACATGTACGTAAACCATTATAAGGGTCATATAATAACATTAAAACCGGTCGGACAATGCAGACAATAAACGACTGTAATGTTACGAAGAAGAAGAAAAACATCTGCCGATAAACCCATACACGTCGTTGGCCATCAGCACAAAAACCGAAAAGGACTTATTGTATTCGGATCCCACTGCGATTTCTCTTTTGCAGGTCTTTTACAGAGAAGATTGTGTAGATAATACCTAAACGTGCGCTCCGGTTTATTTTTCCCTGACTTTTATGCTCACAAAAATATTATGGTATTATATGTTCTTATAACTATATGTGTTAATAAATTTACACTATATTATAACATAATACGACATTATAAAATATAAGGGAAATGTTGTATTCTGCTTATAATTCGACGGAGGGCGCGGTCCTTTTCGGCGTTACATTTTTAGGCGTATACAAATAGTAATCATACGTTTTTTTTGCGTGTGCTATATTATATTTTTTTAGTAAAAAAGTACTTAAGTGACTTCTTAGAATTCTAAGAAACTTCGTCAAATATATAGATGCATGATAAATCTTAAATCTTAAGTACGTTACTATATTAGATTATTTATTACTTATTAATTATTATTGTTGATACCAAACAAACTTCCCATCACTAAGAAGTAATTGGTTATATTTTATAGATCATACTAATTATCATCTATATCTATTTACTGTCAGTAGTGTTCGTGTTTCAGCTGTGTCAATCTACGTATTTTTTTGCAGTAATACAATTTTATATTTATTTTTTTAAATTAAAATGAAATTTGCAATAATGTAGATTTGGAAAAGGGGAGTAATTTATTAGTAGTGAATGTGTACATATTTTGGTACATCAGACAGCCTACAGATGCAGGATAATATGTCAGATGGAAATGCTGTATAAAATTGTGTATGTCTACAGTATATTAATAATAACTAATAATTCCATTTTAGAAAATACTAGTGAGCATAACCATCTTGCAGATTCAACTAAAGTTCCGATTAAATGTAAATTGTTAGCTTTTTTGAATTATTAACAATTAAGTAATTTGTTTAATGTTATTATTTGTATCTGTTTTCAAATATTAGAAATAATTATGAAATAACTTAAATTTGTTATAAAAATTTTGGCAACGTCGCATCAGTGGCCAGGCCTACCCGCTGGCTACGCTACTGCGATCGCATTCAATGTCACGTTCAATCGTACACCCGAAAACGTACGCAATAGTACTCCGTCGTAGACGGAATGTGCACGTCAACAGGGCGGACTACATATATATAATAGGTAGATATATACAAACATAGTATAGTATACATTTACTTCTATATAATTGTGTGTAATACATCGTTATTGTGAACGTCCTGCACTCATAATAATACCTATATACATTATATTATCGTAGGAATGTACAAATAACCCTGAATTTCCCCATCATATGCATCCCTCAAGACTAGCAAGAATTTGTTTATGTGTCGTATAACACAGTGAAATCAGCTCTACATATTTCATCGATAATAATATATTAAATATGATATAATACACAAAAATCGGTCATTCGAAGAATGCGTTAATAATGTACGAATCACACGGTTTTCAGAGCTCAATAATGTTCAACGTCCCTGTCATATTTTCTAACGTTTATTTTTCAAACTCTGTACGTGTTAAATTATGTAAAAACATGTAATGCAGCTGAACATATGTATTAATGAGAGTATTATAGACTTTCACAATAACGACAAAGTGATATTATAAAAAGATAGTTTATATGTTATGCACATGCAGATTATATTACGTAATATATTATAAATTATATAATATATAGTAAGGATGGCCAACAAGTCTATAGTGACATTATTTCGATAATATTCTAAAAAAAAGAAATGTATATAAATAATAAGTATATTTATATAATTTTGATTATTAACGACCTTTTTTTTAAGTCAATTTAAAAGTTGACCACCAAACCATCCTTGAATTATATAGCCATATATACTCCTAGGTATATACTATGTATTTACTATACTCATATAATTCACATTATTACATTTGCACTATTACTGATACATTTGTCAAACAGATGAGTTACACCCTGTATATACTATATGTATGTATATAGTAGGTAGTCCACCTTGTAGACGACGCAGACATTCTGTCGAATTATATAGACGGAAGAGGGTGGCGCTTGGATGAGGCCCCGTAGAATGTATACATGTATAAGTATAATATACATAGGTATACATAATATGTATGTGGGCAGTGTGCTCTGACCACGCGTTTAGATGTGAGGAAGGGAAGGAGGTATTCGGGCGGCACAGTGCCATCTGCTGAATGGTGTGGAGAGAAGGGAAGCGCAGATATAGTATAGCAGTTAGCTGCTGTATAGGTGGAGGGAAAGGACGGGAACCGTAGTATTGGTCGGGGGAATGGAGTGGTAGCCGCGCTTGATGACTCGTTGGGTTTGTTTGAAGTGGCTGGATAGGGGTCCCAGATCCGGCTGTGTTGTACTACTCGTACACTAGTGTATTACGTCGTACTGGTAAAAATTGCAGAATGATTTAAAATTTTAAACTTTATAACATATAAAGAGATTCAATTATCCTACGACTAGTACGACTTATACTTTTTGAATAATAAAAAATATTTAAAATCGTTTAAGGATAAATCATGTTATGGTTATAACTTACAGGATTTCGTAAGAAATTCAAATTCAAACGCTCATAACATTTTTTTTTTCATTAATGACTCTCGAGTTTTCTTTAAAGTTATTTAAAGGAAAACTTATGGAAAACTCTGTGTTGAATTTTATAATCTTTGATATAAATATTAAACATTTTATGAATTTTCAATTATAAAATTACTTGCAAATTTAGGTGACACCTATAATTGACATATTTCATAAAAAAAACTTGTGACTAATGATTTTTTATTTTATTTTTTTTTTTTAACTACAATAAAAATAACTTATGTAGGTACTGATAATTGATATTACAACATAATATAATTAATAAAAGAATAAGTAAAACTAAATAATAGATATAGGTAAGCATAACCAAATCCTATTCTAAAAATGTTTTCAATAACTGTTAACCCTTTGGCATTAATAACTAGCATTATACTACTATATTCAAAGGACGCAACACTCGCATGTGTTGTTTTCGTCTTACAAGTACGTAACATAGCAAATTTACGCTCAGTAGATCACTTTTAGCTCGGTTAGTTTAAGAATTAGAGTAAATCGACCTATTATGAAACTTTATAGTTTGAACATTATTTGTGTTTGTATGTTGGTTTTTCACGATTATTCAGCTTTTTAAGCGAGTTATGAGCATTTTTAATTTACGCTTCATCATACACGCATAACTTGCTAAAAAATTGTACTATCGTAAAAAAACCAACATACAAATACAGTAATGTTCTAATTATCAAGTTTCTAAGTATCTGCTGAGCATAAATTTGTTGTGTTACGCACTTGTAAGACGGAGACAACATACGCGGGTGTTGCGTCCTCTTAATTAGTAATTATTAATAAAATGATGTTTGTAATATTAAATTAAATTTTATATAGATAATTGAGAATTATTTGTAATCTACTCGATTAATATAGCAAAAAGCGATTAAATGAATAGTCAATATTATAACAAAAACCAGATTTTCCTCTGTCTGACCTTTCTAGCCGTATTTTCGGTAGATATCGAATACAAATACGCGTTATTGTGTAATTACTATATACATTTATACATGATGGGTGTAATTAATTACTATTTACTAAGAATTATAAAACCAATTAAATTGACTATCGATAGTATACTATGCATTTCTATATGTAGTGTCGTAAACGCATAGCACACACAAATATAATATAAATATAGGTACATTATATTAATAATTGAGAGTTAAATTTAAAACCGTGTGCGCATGACGTGCAGTGCTCTGTATCGAATATAATATATTATATTCACTGACATAAAATATTCTAGTAAACTATATTTATTTAAAATAACGACAGATGAGAATAGTTTACCTGCTTTTATTTATAAAATGTATGTTATAATAATTAATAATTAATAGAGGTATATGTGACATAAGTTTTGAGAACATGAAAAAAGTTATAATAATCATTTATCACATAGATATAGTTATAACTTTTAAGTTTACAACGTATGCGTATGCTTGCATGCCTAATAAGTAATAACATTTAAGAAAACTAATAGGTTTAGGTACTGATATATAATATTATTATACTCAAATATAATATATTTGTAAGTCTTAACAGATTATATTATATGGCTCAGTGTACCGCGTGATATATACATTATACCATATATTATATGAGTAAGAATATAGGTAACTATTTGATATAATTTCTTTAATACCAAGTGGCATTTTATAATTGTGTCGAACTGTCGACGCTCTTTTTCTGTAGAATTCTATGGGACAAAAACGATCACTCACACCGGACCGCAATCGCACACACACACACACACGCGCAGACATACATATTACATATTATACACACACGTACATGGGTACAGTATGTCAGTATATAAAAACATATTACAAACGCATCAACGATAATTTTATTGTAATATATAGGTATATAATATGTTATAATAGTTTATAATCATTTGTCGTTTTTTTTTATCATTTAATCCTTCAATTACAGCTGGAAATGTATTTACCTAATCTATACAACTCAATATAGATATATTGTATCTCTATTAGGATGTTTGAGAAATATATGTAATCTACTCGATTAATAAAGCAAAAAGCGATTAAATGAACATTCAATATTATAACAAAAACCGATTTATCCTCTGTCTGACCTTTCTAGCCGTATTTTCGGTAGATATCGAATACAAATACGCGTTATTGTGTAATTACTATATATACATTTATACATGATGGGTATAATTAATTACTATTTACTAAGAATTATCAAACCAATTAAATTGACTATCGATAGTATACTATGCATTTCTATATGTAGTGTCGTAAACGCATAGCACACACAAATATAATACAAATATAGGTACATAATTATACTAATTGAGAGTTAAATTTAAAATCGTGTGCGCATGACGTGTGCTATGCATCGAATATAATATAATATGATGATGAAAATTCTCCCGACGTTGTTTTTCCGGAGAATTCAATATTTCTATGGGACAAATAACGACTATAGAATATGATAGATACACCCACACACACACACACACACACACACAACACACACACACACACACACACACACACACACATACACACATACAAACAAACATTCAGTATATGAACATTGAACATATATTATTAGTAAATTACAAAGACAAACGCATCAACAATTTAGTTTTTTATTGTAATACCTATATATTATAACATAATCATTTGAAATTCATTTTGATAAATTAATCCTTTAATGACTGCAATTCGATTGCGCACATCTATTTTAGCTACACGTGACGAAAATTCTTAGTATCAAAAATTTAGAACTCGTTTGCGTACACATTTTCCTTCTTACTTTGACAGACTTAGGACTGCCTGTCTGCTTACTTCAAATAGCCGTCAGAACTTTCTACGTCCATATTAAAGAGTTTAAGTCGTCAACACACTGTGACACTAGACACCACTGTACTGAACCATAGCTACTAAAACTTTACTAAAAGTACCTATAGTTAAATAAAATGTTTAGTTCAATGCATAGGGTGCTATTGTATACATTATTATATAAAATCATTTAAATTCTAGTTGCACTAATGCACTTAATCGTATAAACAGTCGTAACAATATATTATGATGTTACATTTCAAATAGGAATATGGTATGCCAATAATGCGGTCAATATTATGATATTCATAAATAATCATAATACATCTTGATGATATAAAATGGGTGTATCTATGTATACAATGATAAATTAGCTTAAATGAGTATTAACGAAAAGCCCGAAAACCGTAAGTATTTTTAGATTTATATACTGCAGCACAGTGCACAACCATATATTTTAAAGTATTTCGTTGAATTTAGAATATCGTGAAAATATTCAAAACAGATTTATTTTACTGTGGCGATTTCTTTTTTTTTCTCGGAGACATTCAATTCTACATTTTACAGTGTATTTTTTTTTACATTATTCTGTGTGTGTCGGCAGCTGGTGCCAATAAGGACACGTACCCGTTTATAACATAAAAGAATAAATAAGCCAAGTACTCGATAGAATGCACATTATTTTCAAAACCATCATTCGGCATTTTAGCCCGTTATCCTCGTGTCTAATCTTAACAAAAAATCCCTTTTGAATTTCAAGGATTTTCATTGTGTCAAGTGCAGCTGAAACGACAGTATATTAGAACAAAACCGGTCCTATTTGACACTGTACTGTATTATGCGTTAAGATTGTGTTAGAATGTTTTTCGTATAGGTACCTACGCTCCACTACCGATCGTTTTTACAATATTCGTATAATATAGTAGTGTTATGTTAAAAGTAGTCAATAATAATATAAATTATTAAATACCTTTAGAATTAAGTATGTATTGTAGATATTCGTATAGTTGAATTCAATTTTAGACGTCTTATAAATCGAATATAAACGCTAAATTAATTAAGGTATTTAATAATTTGTTAACAACGCTATCGCGTGCAGGGAATAAAATAAACTCTATAGAAAATATGTATTTCTAAGCGTAATTTAAATTTCTATTAATTTCCATATTACTCCTACGGTTTGTAATTTAAAAGCGATTGCATTGAGAGTATGTGAATAATCTTTTACTTTAAATGTTATAGTTCCTGCTTTGGTATAAGTAGGTATTAATATTTTTAAAATTGAACAATATAATACAATTTCTTGTCATGATTTTAAATCATAATATGGTACATACTATATAATGATTCGATTGGATATACATGCAGGTCACAAGACACCTATAAATTATGGAACTACAACCTGTAACCAGCCTATCTATTCTATATTAATATACATAACACATAAATCTACAAGTGTATACATTCTTTTTATAGACTTATTTTTATACATATTATAAAATATAAAGGTACATGCATATTTTATAAAAGTAAAAAAATATATTTATTAATATACTTATTTAGTTCGTTTAATACTTTTTGTGTGAAATATTTACCTACGTATTATGGATTTAAATAACTTAAATTATTTAAAGTAAAATGCTATATGTAACGAGTACGATGTATAGTTAATAATTTTAATATTCTATTACATAAGTGTAATACATTTTTATATAGCAGTATTTTTTATTAAATTACAAAAACTATTTATATATGAATATAAAGTATACGAACGTTTTTTTTTTTTTTTTTTACTTTTAGATAGATGTCACAAAAATAACAGGTACTAAAATCAATTACAACTAATGTTGTATCATGCATAATATTTAAACATAAACATTATTGATATAAAAACTACTTATTAACTAGGTTAAGTAAATATTAAAATATGTATGAAATATTAAGGCTTAGTCATTAAGTTTTTGTAGATGTAGCATAATTTAAACTAAGTTAAATAATAATATTATATAAGTTATAGGAATAGACAAATTATATTGTGGTTCTTGATTCGGTCACCTGTGACGCTGTTGTACAAAACAGTGAATAAAGTGTTAACCTTTAATTATTATTGTTTGTTTTAAGTAGTTTATACTTAATACGTTTGAAGCGATCGGCGTATTCAACACTATATAATATAGATATATTTTCAATGCAATTTCACTAAAAAACATTTATTATTAAATTCGGAAAGTACCGTTTTGGATATTTGATTTTATTTTGACCACATTTAAATAATTCAACCACTTCAGCTACTTGAAAATTTAATGTCATTTATCATGATTCATTATTAACCAATTGTTTCGAATTACTGAATATTTATTTTAATTTTCAAAGCATTCAATAACTATCCAATAAATAATAATAAATAATTTTATTGAATTTTAATTCGTGATTATTAATATATTTTATTCAAATGCGAAGAAACAAAAAATATTATTTAAATCAGCGTATTTCCGACTGACCTGACTTATATGTTTGATACCCGAAGTTGGATCTAAAAATGTTTTTCATTGATCACTGTTTGTTATAAACTAATAATAATAAGATAAATTAAAACAAATTTAAATTTAAAAATAATCTTGTTTAACGTAATTAAGTAATTATTTGTATCATTATTCAGTAGATATTATATATTATATAAAAAATGAATGATAAAATTGATTATTTATTACTGTCGGTACTGTATTATATTGTAGCATACTTAATTTTTTTTTTGATTGTCGTCTACCTAACAAAATAAATTTGTGGAGCACTGGTTGAGAAACAGTATTTTAAATTACATGTAATACCTGCCTGACTGATATCTGAATGATTATTTTTAAGTCTTTTATTAGAGTTATAGTAATGAAATGTTTATCATAATATATTGTCAATACACGGAGTAGCAGAGTCGGTGGGCGACTATATATATTTAATATCTCCATAGTTAATGATCATTATTTATTACTCATGAGCCATTTGAATATTCAATATTTTCGTTATTACATATTCATTGTTTAAAATCGTACCCCTCAAATATAGCTGTCGTTATTATTATTTTTTATATATATATTGAAGACTAAAGGATTATATTAAAAAAAAGCGGGTAAGTGGATAACGCTCTGCTAGCTGTACATTACAGGTGCTGAGTAAATCACTATTATATGTATATTATAAGAGTGTTAAATTTGAATCCAATGATAGTTATAATTGTATACGAAAAATGATTCTGAACGAAGATGATTTGTTAGCCTAGGGTATAATTTCCAGTGGTTGGTGAAAAAGGTGGTTTATGTTTAATGGCCTGAATACACCAAAATTTAAGTTTTTTTATAATTATTGTAAGCTAAACTTATGAAAAATCTTGTATTAAATTTTCAACCTTTAGCTACTTATGCAAACATTTTTATGAATTATACTTACAAAATAATTTGCAAACATTTATGATTTTGATGAATTTTTTTAAAAAAAAAATTAATAAAAAATAATAAAAAAAAATTGTGCCTATGTATTCTTATAATTTTATAATCACTATAAGAGTAACTTATGAGAAACTTTGTATTAAATTTTCAAGTATTTTTATTTGGCCAAAAAAATTTTATCGACCCTTCAAAAAAAATTTTTCAGAAAAATTGAAAATTTCAGTTGTCTATAAAAAGCTCAAAAAAGTCAAAGTATATCGAAAATTATAAATCATGTTTAGAAAATACAAATCTAAATAACTGGTGAAATTTTCAAGTATCTATGACTTATACTTTTTGAATAATAACAAATATTTAAAATCATTTGAGGATAAATCGTTATCGTTACGATATTTCGTAAAAAATTTTAATTCAAACGCACTTAACATTTTTTCTATAATGATGCTTCGAGTTTTCTCTATAAATACTTGAAGGAAAATTTATGAAAAACTTAATGTTGTATTTTTAATCCTTAGTTATTAATTAACACAACAAATTTTATGATTTTTCAACTTCAAAATTAGTTACAAATTTTCGAGATTTCGTAAAAATTTGAACTATAAACGCTTATAAAAAAAAATTGTGACTAACGATTTTTAATTTTTTTTTAGTTACAATAAAAACAACTTGTAAGGAACCTTGTATTAAATTTTCAAGTTTTTTTGGTCATCCACGATTTTTTTATACTTACAAAATAATTTGCAAACATTCATAATTTTGACGAATTTTTGTCAAAATTTGAACTTCAAATGCTAATAAAAAAAAATTGTGCCTATGTTTTCTTATAATGTTTTAATCACTATACGAATAACATATGAAAAACTTTGTATACAATTTTCAAGTATTTTGATTGGGCCAAAAAATTTTATCGACACTTCAAAAAAATTTTTTTAGAAAAATTGAAAATTTCAGTTTCTATAAATAGCTCAAAAAAACTCAAAATATTTTGAAAATTAAATCATGTAAAGAAAATGCCAATCTAAATAGCTGGTAAAAATTTTAAGTATCTACGACTTATACTTTTTGAATAATAACAAATATTTAAAATTGTTTGAGGATAAATCGTTATTTAACGTATGGTTTTGTAAAAATTTAAATTTCAAACACTCATAAAATTTTTTTGTCTGAATCCGGTAGAGTTTTTTTTTACAGATATTTGAAGAAAAATTTATGGAGAACCTTGTACCAAATTTTCAAAACTTAGTTATAAAAGAAAAAAATTTTATGATTTTCCAACCACAAAATTACTTGCAAATTTTCGCAATTTTGACATATTTCGTATAAATTCGAACTTAAAGAACTTATAAAAAAAAATTATGACTAACGATTTCGGATTTTTTTTTATCACTTTAAGAACAACTTATAAGAAACCTGGTATTAAATTTTCAAAATTTTTTGGTCAGCCAAAAAATTGTTATCGTTATTTAAAAAAAAAATACTTAGAAAAATTGAAAATTTCAATTGTCTATAAATAGTTCAAAAAAAGTCAAAATTCTTTGAAAATTTAACTGTGTACGGAGAGCGCTAATATAAACATTTGGTGAAAATTTCAAGTATTTACATTGATTAGTTTTTGAGTTATAGCAAAATAAAAAATTCGATTTTGACGTAAACTGGTTTTGCGTAAAAAATCCCGTTTTTCCCTCATTTTTTTTGGGTGTTTCTCGATTCATTTCAAAAATATTGAAAATTTTTAACTTTTGACCCCCCAAAGTACCAACTAGATTCAATTTCTTTTTCAAAGAAGGGCTGAATAACTCAAAAAAAGTCAAAATTTTTTTAAAATTTTACTGTATATAGATAACATTAACACAAACATTTGGTGAAAATTTCAAGTATAGTGATTAGTTTTTGAATTATAACCGTATAAAAAAATCGGTTTGGTCGAAAACTAGTTTTGCGTTAAAATTCCCGTTTTTCTGTCACTTTTTTTTGTTTTCTCGAGTTTTTTGAAAACTGTTGGAAAATGTTTGCTTTTGACCTCTATAATGCAATAATGATATTCACTTTTCCATCGGAAACCCTCCCCCCCACCCCCGAAGTTTGAAATTGAAGCATTATTTCGACTAGTTATGTTGTACACAGACACAAAAAAAAAAGCATATATCATCGTAAAATCAATACATTCATCACTTCGTTCAGAATATAAAAAAAGTGACACGTATTATATTTATTTATATTTTTTTTATTATAAGAAAGATATTGTGATTGTTATATTATACGGCATTTGTACGCAATGATTGAAAAGAGACTTCGTCTTGGAAATACAATTCATTATGAGAGTATGACACACTTAAAACTATTATACCATTAGTTTTAAAATGTAATTCCTTCTTACTATAATATTACTAAATGCATGAATGCATGATAAGTTTATTCGAGATTTAAAAAAATTATATAACCTTATTGTATAATATAATAACAGTGAATAAAACAATTTATTTTTATTATTTGGCTAATGAAACACTCAATATTATTGATCTCACACACTTATAAGTTATAAGTATTTATAACTATTACCATCATACGTTTTAAAATTTAATTCTCCCTTATTATATTATTACTTGATACATGATAAGTTTATTTGATATAATTATACTAAATATTAAATTATTATATATATATATGTATACACGTAGACACTAGGTGGTCACTGGTCAGCTTTAACATCTGGCTTCTGGCTTTGCAATTCGCAGAGATTGCAATAAATTCCGATCTCCGTTTCTATAACGATTTCATACTTAAATATTTAATCATTATATGCCAAAATTGTTAATACCTTGCAGCACACAGGTATATAACCGTATATAAGTAAAATACATGTGCTCGAAATGGAAAATTTTACGAACTGGAACGCTTATAAAATTATTATGCGGATTATAATATTAATTTTTAATTTATGTTTACTTTACAGTACAATATAATTAGTTAAATAGATAATAATAATATAAAATATAATAATAATAAATAATATAAGTAATCTTAAGCTTAAAAAATTTACAATTTTTAGCAAAACACATACTAAATATATTGTAACATTGTCACTTGTCAAGTATTGTCAAATTACAACTAAAATATAATTAGGTAGGTATACACAATGCATACATATATACAGTTTACAGAAAGACGATTAATAGAGTTCGTTACAATTTGTGACAGAATACGTTATCGATAGTAAATTGGGTATTTTTACTTTTTATTGCCTTTTATTGCGATCACGGCTTTAACTGTAGCGTAGCCTGTGGGATAACTTTTTGATCATTAAATCGTTTTAATTAAATTATTGCGAATAATTGCGATAATACAAAAAACGATACGCGTGATGTCAAGTGAAGCCTCTTGGAGTTCTATAAAAATTGAAGTTCTCTCTATATTAAGTATATTATATTAATATTATATTTTGTCAAAAGGAAATTTTATAATTTTAATCTTCTAAATTGTGATACTGTCGATTTTTACGAAACGGAACTCTTAAATTTTAATTTTAACCAACCGGAACGGACGCAAAGTTTATATTACGAACCGGAACGCCGTTCCGGTGCGTTCCGGTCCATTTCGAGCAATGAATACATTATTTAATATAAGAATATTATATATTATACATAAATATATTGTAAACTCAATAAAAATGTATGAATATTTTCAATATTTTGTAAATCTTCTAACTTTGAGTCTTGAACGCTATATACTGCTCTACATCAGTGGTCTCCAAAGTCCAAAGTCAAAACTACGACTCACAGGTCGTGCTCGGTCCGTCAACAGCTCTTAACCGATACTCCAAAGCCCCAAAGGACAATGACAAATGTATTTAAACATAATATGTATGTATATCACAAATCGCGCTATCGTTCGCACCTATACCTATATACCTATCAATATAATATGCGTACGTATGTATACATTATACAATATACATATTAATATTTAATATTCTTATATTATAAAATATTATGTACAGATAACTACTACAAGGTATTAATAATTTGGTAGTACAATGTTAAACGGACCATTTGAAATCGTTGTAAAACATGTGTCAGTTTAACATTGTAGGTACTGTCAAATAATTTATATCTTGCGGTAGTTATCTGTACATATAATATCATAATATTTTATAATATAAGAATATTAAATATTAATATATATAATTACGTAAATATATATATATATATAAAATAAATAAATATAAAAATAAATTTTTATTTATATATATATATATAGAAGAGAGAGAGAGAGAGAGAGAGAAAGGGAGAACTTAGTTAGCACTAAAACTTACCGTATATTTACTTCCAAATAACACGGAATAAATTATTATATATCTATTTGATAATATACTGTGTAAGTAACTATGTAAGACATAAACCTATAAAAAAACTTATGCTTGTTTATTTTATTTTTGTCTAATTATAATTATTTTGTTGTTGTGAGTAATATAATATGTTAATTACGTAACGACGCGATTTCATCAGTGGTCTGTATAATATGATTATTATTATAATTTAAGTTTTTTTTTATACGTCTGAACAATCTCAACGTCGTTATATTAGCATAATATTGTTTCGGCATAAATAGTAAAGACACAATTTAACAATAGATAATAAGGACTAATAAAACTAGCGAACCTAACCTACGGACTATACAGTACCTACCGAGTTTAAAAGTAGCTGCGTACGGTATACATGACGTGTTCGTATTTGCAGATATTATATATTGTGTTGTACACGCGTATGGCACAAAACGCTATGGCAATACAATATCTGTTAAAACGATGTTGTAATGTCGATAATTATAAATTTAGTGATGAATATCGTGTTTAAAAAATTATAATTTCGAAGTTTAAATGTACTAGTAAAAAATGTATTTTTCAAACGAGTTCAAATACAAGGAATTATTGTCACAGGTAGCTAAATAATGTGTGGGCAAACGAATTTTTGCATTAAGCAAAATGTTTGTTATTAAGATAATAAGATATCTTTCTTATGAAGGCATTAAATAGAAGAAACATAAACATTAGAGAAAGGAATTAATAGAGACAAGCTTGACAGTAACTACCTATCTAATA